>NW_028245126.1:0-141123 GCF_964263255.1 Lissotriton vulgaris
GGAAGGGACACGTGCGGGATCAGCATTCACAGACTCAGCCCAGGTCCAGCGACGGGCCTCCAAATGTGGGCAGTCCCAGGCTAACTGCCACTGCAGCCACACCAGCATGCATTCCCCTCCCCAGCTAAAGCACGGCAGCCCCGGGATGGTATTTCACTTCACCCGCAACACAGCTAGGCATGCAGTGGCGTTCAGGCCCGGGATGGGCCCCAGAATCCCCTGTCTCACAGGCCTCTCAGGATACCTCTGGCCAGTGGTCGCTCGCGCCCAGGGGGTCTTCAGGGAGCAAGTCTCTTCCACAGCGGGGCGAGGCCTCCACCCCGATGGTGTGCGAGGGAGAAGTGGCTCGCAGCCGACGGGATTCGGTGCTCCCAGCCTCAGGCTTACCAGCGGCTCCTGTTACTGTGGGGCCTCCGAGGCTGTGTCAGCCACGCATGTCTGTCTCCCTCACTCCTCGGCGGTGCGAGCCCTAGCCTCACAGTGCAATGGGTCCCCGAGTCCACCAGGTCCTCTGCAGTTGGCGTGAGTATCACATTGCAGTCTGTGGGTGATTTTGGCGGCGGTTACAGCCAAAGATGAGCCTATTTGATACACATATCACTGATGCTGACATCCAGGTGTGATGCTCAAGAGACTCCCATTGTCTGCATTGCCTGGGTTTAGGACCATTGATATGGAGACACACCTGCTGTGATAGAATGCTCTGTGGAGGAAGAGCAAGACAGAGGAATGGGCGCTTAAAAATGGGCAACCCCCAGAACATGAACTTCAAAAGCAGAGACCCTAAATCAACTTGTGGGTCAGTTACATTTGGCTAAGCGGCTATTTCAACATGGTCAATTTTGTACTTGTGAGGAAGTGATCTAAGACAAATTGTGCAGCCACTTTAGGAAAGGAGCCTAATCGATTAGGTCTCATGTTACCATGGTCACCATAATAGCCTAGTTCTTTTTATTAATTAGATATACGCTTTGATTTAGCTCCACACTGAGGGGTATTTTTTAAAATTGTTGTAGCCAGAATAAGTAACGTCATGTGCAGTTGTTCATCTGGTTCAGCCAACTGTAGAAAATGGTACATTCAATTTTATTCAGTGAGACACATACTCCCCTCGTGTATCATTGTATGCGTTGCGTTTAACCCCTTTGCTGCAGCGGCAATTCCGCCGCAGCGCTGGGGGGGGGGTGCGAGCGGCGGCCGCATGCTCGTGACGGAGCCCCTCCGTCACGAGCCGTGGTTGAGCTGTGTTCGTGACGGAGCGGTTCCGTCATGGCCCCGCCCGCTCAATAGAACGCGCCGCGCAGGCGCGGCGGCAGGGCCATGACGGAACCGCTCCGTCATGAGCACAGCTCAGCCGATGCTCATGACGGAGTGGCTCCGTCATGAGCATGGGAGGGGTTAAATAGTTTTTTGAAGTCTAATTAAAGTTTATTCACGGTGATACACTCATTTCTTTTTGGAGCATATCTAAAATTACATCTCCAGTGACATTCTCTGATTGGAACATTGTGAGTCACTCATGTTTTTACAACACCAGTGATACACTCACTTTGTGGAACATTATTAGCAGATCTTTGGGAGCTCCATAATTACTATATCCTACAGTGATACACTCATATTATTTTGGGTACTGGTTGCACAGAAAGCATTTCTTTCAGCAGTTTGAATTTTTTGTTTAGTTTCATATTAGGGTGATTATTTTTTTTTTAACTTCATTTTTATTGCATCACCAATATAAATGTACAGACAATATACTTAGCATTAACAACACATCATGTACAGGCTTGGTTAGATCCAGTCGATCGCCGGCAGGGGGTTTCATCTCGAGCTTGGCGCGGGTGACCTCAACCCTGCCCATTTCTTGTGACTCCTTACAGTGTCCGACCGCTTCATCAAGCAAATAACCCTGGGACGCTTTTGTGGTTTTCTCCCCTCCCCCTCCCCAAATTTCGGTACCCCAATTCCCCTCCAAAACAGCCTCCTACCCACCCACCCCCGTGGTCGCTCTGCGCTGGGTTAACAGTGTAAAAGCGTCTGGTGTGTTGCAGGAGGAAGTAAACTTTCGTTAAGGTGTGTTCTCCTGTGTAGTGTTAGGGTCTGCTCCATCTAGTGCACTCTCGCCATCCTGCCCCTCATCGTCCACATCCCGGAGTGCCTGCACCATCACCTCCCATGCCGTCGCCCTCTCCAGCGCCTTCTCATCATTCAACCTCCAGGCCAGCTGGTATCTTAGGGTACTTTCACACGCGGCCCATCTCAGACATTCTCCATACCATCTTTTATACGTGGGCCCCACTCTGGACTTCCAGTTTCTCGTGATCTCCCGCTTGGCCAGGATGAGCCCCAAGTCTATAAATTTACTAGTCATCTTAGTCCTAGGTGTATGCGGGAACCAATGTAGGACGCCAACCGCTTTAGTAAACTGGATATCCCTGTCTGTCGCTGCGTTAAGGGCCCGCCCAACTTCCTGCCAATAATCTCCCAAGGAGGGGCAATCCCACATCATATGGCACAAATCCGCCCCAGCTGTGTTACATCTGGGGCAAGCAGCGTCAGTCGCCCCAAAATACTGTTGGATTTTCCCAGGGGTGAGGTATGCCCTGTGAATTACATAAAAGTGAATCAATTGGAACCTGGCGTTCCTCGAGCTCTTCCTTGCCCGTCTTAGTAACTGGCCCCAGGTCGTGTCTGGTATCTCCACTTGGAGGTCCAGCTCCCACTTGGCCTTCAGGGCTGCCAAAGGTTGCAAGGCCTCCCGCTGCATCCTGGAGTAGAGGCACGTGACAGCCTTAAAGGTTCCCGCCGCCATCATGGCGTACTGGCAGGCCATCGAGGTGCCAGGTTCCTGCAGCCCTTCCCCCCAGTGGGCTCGCATAGCGCCCGTGACTGCTGCGTGCAGCAAGTAGTCGCCCCTCGGAAGGTCAAATCGCTCCTGCAGGTCCCGAAACGGCAGCAACACCCCATCTTCGTAGAGGTCACCCAGCATTAGTATTCCCGCCTCCTCCCATCCCAGCAAGCGCGACCAGTCACCCCCATGTGGGAGGGCGGTGACCATCCCCAGCGGAATTTCGGGGGCATACATACGGCGGACACCCGCCCGCTTACGGGCCCGGTCCCAGGAAAGCCAGAACGTCTGCTCCTCGAGCGTCAGATCTCCCACCCGGAGTTTCTGGTGCAGCGTAATATATGCCAGAACGTGTCGCGGGGTGCCTTCTACTCTCGCGTCCTCGGGGCCTCTATACACTCTCGCCACCTCCTGAGTAAAGGTCTGCAGCTGCGCAGCTAGGTAATACCCTTCAAAATCCGGCACTGCCATACCTCCTTCATCTTTAGGGCGCAACAGCGTGTCGAGCGCTATACGCCTCCTACCCGTACCCCACAAGAACGCTATGACCAGTGACCTCAGGCGTTTGAAAACCGAGCTCGGTACCCACACCGGTAGTGTCCTAAAATAATACAAAAGCCTGGGCAGGGCTATCATTTTAAGCAGGGAAATTCTACCAGCTAGGGAGAGCGGCAGGGTTGCCCAGAAGTCCATGGACCCCCGCAAGGCGTTAATACAGCGAGTGATGTTACCATCCAGCAGGTCGGACGGGGCGTGGTAAACATAGACCCCCAAATAATGCAGACAGCGCGGCTCCCACCGGAGTTCCTGAGCAGTGAGTGGGCACGGTTCTCCCGGCCTCAGGGGAAACAGACAGGATTTAGGCCAGTTGACCCTCAGGCCCGACAACCTACCGAATCGTCCCAGTAGCTGTCGCGCCCCCTGAAGCTCGGGGCCCGCGTCGGCCAAAAACATCAGCAAGTCATCCGCGTACAGGGAGATGAAGTGCGGTCTCCCCCTAAATGACAAACCTGCGTAGTGGCGGCCCAGTCTGGCTTCCGCAGCGAAGGGTTCCATCGCCAACGCGAATAAGAGCGGGGATAGGGAGCAGCCCTGTCTAGTGCCACGCCTAATTGGGTATTGACTCGAGATCAGTGTGCCCACTCGGACCCTCGCTACCGCCTCTGTGTAGAGGACCTTGGTCCATTTTATATAACCGTCCCCCAGCCCGAAGCGACGCATCACCTCATATAAGTATCCCCATTCAAGACTGTCAAATGCCTTCTCAATATCAATGGAAAGGACAAATGGGGAGACAGCGTCCGGCCAGTCCGCACCCATCAGTCTCGTGAGTCTACGAATGTTATGGGTGGTGTTGCGTGT
Organism: Lissotriton vulgaris; assembly: GCF_964263255.1. NCBI lineage: Eukaryota > Metazoa > Chordata > Amphibia > Caudata > Salamandridae > Lissotriton > Lissotriton vulgaris. Next base: position 4,208 of record NW_028245126.1, read on the forward strand.
CGGTATAAAACCGCACTGGTCACCGTGAACCAGGCCCGTCATGTGTACCAGCAGTCTGTTGGCCAGAATTTTACTGAGGATCTTGTAGTCCGTCGTCAACATAGACAACGGACGATACGAGGACAGCGCCGCACTCTCTCTGCCCGGCTTCAAGAGCGGGATCATGAGGGCCTCGCACATGGAGCCCGGGAGTCGGCCCCTCTCCTGCGCCTCGTTGTATACCTCGCGCAGCCGTGGTGCAAGGTACTCTAGGTATTTGCCATAAAATTCGATCGGCAGTCCGTCAAGGCCCGGGGTCTTATTTCTAGCCATCTGTTTTATAGCACAACCTATTTCTCCGAGAGAGATGGGCCGACCTAGTTCTTCTGCCTCCGAGTCCTCCACTCGCGGCAACTGTAATCCGTCCAAGAACTCCTCAAGCTCCTCTGCCCCTCCTGTTCCACCACTCTCATAGAGCCCCTCATAATAAGCACGAAACTTATTCAGGATCCCGGGTTGAGTGTGGCAGGGCTCCTCCCCTGGCTCCTGGATCCCCATGATCGGCACTCCCCCCCGGATTGGGTTAGCAAGCCAAGCCAACATTGACCCCGCCTTATCACCTTCCGCATGCGCCCTTGTCATGTACGCTTTGTGATCTAAGCTACGCAGCCGCTCCAGCTCTACCGCCAGCCCCTCCCGCGCCCCGCTAAGCCCCTCCTGCAGTTCAGGGTGATTCGGGCGCCTCTTCTCTAGTTCCCTCAGCCGTGTCTCAGCCTTATCTAAGTCATCCAACAAAGTCTTCCGAGCCCCTGCCGTGTGTCCAATGCAGTGTCCCCGCACCACCACCTTGAACGCATCCCATTCAACCGCCCTTGTGGAGGCTGAGCCACTGTTCTCCTCAAAATACCTCTCAATACGCTCACTTAGGGCCTCCCTGAACAACAAATCGTCCAGGGTATCAGGTTGCAGGCGCCATGTTGGCACGCAGTTAACAGTCACCATCCATTCCAGAGATAACAACAAGGGGTTGTGGTCCGATATCGTCCTAGCCAAGTATTCCGCCCCTCCCACCGCGGGGAGCACACATGCCGAACAAAGAAACGCATCCAGCCGCACATGCAAATCATGCAGGTGTGAGTGAAAGGAATAGTCCCTAGCGGTGGGGTGCAACGCCCTCCATGCATCCGTGAGGGCCCAGCTCTCCTGCCATTCCAACCTACGCTTAGCGACCCTATGTACTGGGGACGCGCGCAGCGGGGGATGGGACCTATCTAGTAACACATCCTCAACCGAGTTGAAGTCCCCCCCCAAGAGGACCGGCCCTGCCAGGTAACCCGCCAATTTGCCCGAGATAGTAGACAAGAAGGCGGGCAGGTCTACATTAGGAGCATACACATTACAGAGAGATATCACCCTGCCTCTTAGCTTCCCCTCCACCGCCACATATCTGCCCTCAGGGTCCACCAATGACTTTGAGACCTGGAAGGGGACCCCCGCCCGTATCCAAATCAGTGCCCCCCTTGCAAAAGCCGAAAATGTCGTGTAGAATAGCTGCCCCCTCCAGCGCCTTTGCAGGGCCGCCCCTTCCTGCTTATTAAGATGTGTCTCCTGCAGGAACGCTACATGAACCCCCCTACGCTTGAGGTACGCCTGGACTTTATGTCTGCGCGCCATGGACTGCATACCCCGCACATTCCAGGTCACACATTTCAAAGCCCCAGTGCTAGCCATCTCCCCCTACACAACCGGACCATACAGCAAAGAACAATGTCCACACAAGTCCCGCGACCACGGGCCCACCCACCCACCCTCTCCAAACAGGAAGCTGAACCCCACCAACAACAACTGCCCCCCGAGCAACCCCAACTGCTCGCAACTCCCACCCCCCCAGGACAGGCCCCCCCGCAACTGGAAGTACCCCCATCCAAACCAACACTCCCGACCACCCCTCAAGGAGAGGTGGTAATGCTCGCAGTCCCCACTGCGATGACCTTAGGGGCCAGTAGGGCGCGGCTCAATGCGATAGAACCTCAAAACAAATCAGCCCCGCGCGCTCCACCCCGCAATCCCCTCATTACAACTCCCCAAAACCTCAATCAATAATGTTCCACTGCTGCGGGCCCAGTGCCCCGGTGTCCAACCAACGAGCTCACTCCACCAGTTCAGTTCAACACGCCTCCAATATCTCCTCCGAAGTCTGCGGCGTCACAATAGGGCCCCGGGCTCCACCAAATTCCGATTGTCCTGTCTCCGAGCCCGTGCCCGGGTCCTCCGATTCCGTGCCCTTCCCGGACCGAGTCCTGGCGGTCCTAGATAAGTCCACTACCGCCTGTAGTGCCGCCTGCCTCTCCGCCTCCGTCTGTGACACCAATGGTTTCCCGGTTCTCTTGCGGTTCCTCCTGATCCGTTGGGACTGCCTCACTGGCTTCGCCACCTTGGCCTCCTCCTCCCTGGCCTTGGCACCGTCCGTACCCGCTTTATAAGTGTCCCACCAGTCCCAAGCGTCCGCGGAAGTTGTGAAGAATAGTGTTTTCTCATCCACCACCACTCTTAGCTTGGCAGGGAACAGCAGGGAGTACTTGATGCCTTCCTGGCGGAGCTCCCGCTTGAGGGACAGGAAGTTTGCCCGGAGTCGCTGCGTCTCAAACGTATAGTCCGGGAACATGGTGACTCTATTGTTCTCCACTTGAAAGGGCCCTGCTTCTCTCGCCCTCTGTAAGAGCCAATCTCTGTCCCGATAATGGAGCAACTTGAACACCACCGGGCGAGGAGGAAGGCCCAAGGCTGGCGGGCGCGCTGGAACTCTATGTGCCCGTTCCAGGGAGAAGAAGGGGGACAGACCTTCCGGTGCCACCTCCGTCCGCAACCAGTTATCAAGGTATCCCACCATGTCGTCGCCTTCAATTTTCTCCGGCAGGCCCACTAGGCGTACGTTGTTGCGCCTGTTTCTGTTTTCGGCATCCTCGGCCCTCCTTTCCAGCACCTTCAGGCGGTCCATCACGTCTACCATCTGGGCCTTCATCGTTTCATGGCCCGGGGCTAATTCCTTAACCGTGATCTCCACGGTTTTCACCCTGTCTTTAAGTTTGTCGTGGTCGGCCTTCAGGAGGCCCAAGCCCGTCGCCACCTGAGCGATATCTTGCTGCAGGGCGTCCTTAGTGGTGGTGATGGCCTCCAGGATACGATCCTGCATCCGCTGCAATGCCGCTTGGTCTCGCTCCGCTCCCTCCGCTGCCTCAGTGTCGGTCGCGCCACCTCCCTTCCCCTTTGGTTTCCCCATCTGGGCCGGTTTGGGCGGCGGTCTCCGAGTATATTCCTGGTCACCCTCCGAGTGCTGTCGGGTTTCGTTCTTCGGCAGGGTTCCCGGGCCCAGTTTTGTCACCAAGTAGTAGGAAACACTGAGCGATCGCGGCCTGGCCTGCGCCAGACGTGCCAGGGGCCCGGGGCTCTCGTCACTGGGCCACTGCCGCACTGCCGTCGCCCCCACTAGGGGGGCGGTCCTCAGCCACCGCCCAAAAGTGCTCCCAAAGTCCACTCGGCACCCGGGGAGAGGCGCGATGTGGCCGCCAACACCCTTGAGTCGTCAGGGAGCAGTCCTCAGTGGGTCTCCGGGCAGATGTCTCCGTCGTGTCTGCTCTCATGCCCTCGCCGCCATTTTGGGGTCCGCAACTTCTCGCCTGGGTTCCACTTTCAAAGTCGAAATACTGCTGTGGGATGGCTCGGTGTCGTCCTCCGTGGGCCTCGGACCCTCCGCAGTAACGTCCAGTATCGGATGGTATCGGTTACCTCGGGGTTCGATCAGATTTTCAGGATATTTTCCGGGATCGGGCACGGAGCTCCGAGCTCACGCTGCCTACCTCCTCGGCATCCAAGCCACGCCTCATATTAGGGTGATTATCTTCATTTTTCACAGTGGAACATGCAGTTGGTCAATCTGCCCCAATAATAGCTGCACATATGTGTGAAACTGCTTCCAACAATTATAGAGGTGCTCCTTTCTTAGGAATGCATTCATCTGTATTTCAAGAGAGGGACATCCCATTATCTTGCTTGTGAAGGCCAGGCATTTTAGATCAGACAGCCCTCCAAGGGCAAATATTTTGATCTATTATGGTTCTTCCTCTTTCAATCTTGACAGACCGTCTTGCATTTATTTTCCTCCTAGAGAATTCTCACCCAGTCATCTTTCTATTGGCAATATACTTGTTGGGACTTCTTAGGGCCACACTAGGGACAAAGACCAACCACTATGCTCCTCCTGACCCACACTCAAAATACATTCTAATCTTGGTAATTATCACAGTCCTATATTGTGACCTCCATAGAAGCCAAATAACTGTGAGTGTTTTTTACCTCCATGGACGTATATTGACTTTCTTCGCTGTTGGTTACATGCTTGCCCTCTCATGCCACAGTAGCTCCTTCCTGCTGAAGGGAGTCACATAGATGCTAATAACACTTTTTCTGTGTCTATCACAACGGTTATCTTCCAGCTATCTTCCTAATGTTTTTGTTAGACCTGGCACCATTGGCGTGGGTCTCCCTTCCATTTTTTCCCTGTTGCCTCGTATGTTTTTGATATGTTTTGGTAGTCTAGATGCTTGGGCACTTTGCTACTGCTGTTCAGCACCAAAGTGCAAGTGCTCCCTATTGTAAATTGCTGTAATGGATTAGTGACTCCACGATTAACTTATTTGATTTACTTGTCAGACCAAAGTACAGTGCACCATGAGTGCCCAGGGCCTGAAAATCAAATGCTGCTGGTGAGCTTGCAGCACTGGTTGTGCCACCCACAGAAGCAGCTTGTAAAATATGGTTCAGGCCTGCCATTGCAGAGCCTGTGTGCAGTCTGGGACTGCCATGTCGACTTGGCAAGTGCACCTACTTGCCAGTCCCTAAACCTTCCCTTTTCTACATGTTAGTCACCCCTAAGGTAGGCCCAAGGTACACCTCTGGGCAGGGTGCATTGTATGTGAAAGGTAGGACATTGTTGTTTTACGACCTCTAGAGACTGCGTGTCGCTGGGAGCTGACAGCACGACGCAACGAGGAAGAAGCGTGCCGCAGCCGTAGCTGTTGCCGTCGCAATCATGAAGAAGCGTACCACCGCCACCGATGTTTGCTGTCGCATCCCTGAGGAAGCGTGTGTGTCACTCATGTTTATACAACACCAGTGATACACTCACTTTGTGTAACATTAATAGCAGATCTTTGGGAGCTCCATAATTACTATATCCTACAGTGATACACTCATCTTATTTTGGGTACTGGTTGCACAGAAAGCATTTCTTTCAGCAGTTTGAATTTTTTGTTTAATTTCATATTAGTGTGATTATTTTCATAATTTTTCACAGTGGAACATGCAGTTGGTCAATTTGCCCTAATGATAGCTGCACATCTGTGTGAAACTGCTTCCAACAATGATAGAGGTGCTCCTTTCTTAGGAATGCATTCATCTGTATTTCAAGAGAGGGAAACCCCATTATCTTGCTTGTGAAGGCCAGGCATTTTAGATCAGGCAGCCCTCCAAGGGCAAATATTTTGATCTAATATGGGTCTTCCTCCTTCAATCTTTACAGACCATCTTGCATTCATTTTCCTCCTAGAGAATTCTCACCCAGCTATCTTTCTATGGGCAATAGACTTGTTGGGACTTCTTAGGGCCACACTAGGGACACAGGCTAAACACCATGCTCCTACTGACTCACACTCAAAATACACTCTAATCTTGGTAATTGTCACAGTCCTATATTGTAACCTCCATAGAAGCCAAATTAATGTGAGTGTTTTTTACCTCCATGGACGTATATTTCCTTTCTTTACTGCTGGTTACATGCTTGCCCTCTCATGCCACAGTAGCTCCTTCCTGCTGAAGGGAATCACATAGATGCTAATAACAGTTTTCTGTGTCTATCACAACAGTTATCTTCCAGCTATCTTCCTAATGTATTTTGTTAGACATGCACCATTGGCGTGGGTCTCCTTTTCATTATTTCGCTGTTGCCTCCTATGTTTTTGCTATGTTTTTCTAGTCTAGATGCTTGGGCACTTTGCCACTGCTGTTCAGCACCAAAGTGCAAGTGCTCCCTAATGTAAAGTGCTGTAATGGATTAGTGACTCCACGATTAACTTATTTGATTTACTTGTCAGACCAAAGTACAGTGCACCATGAGTGCCCAGGGCCTGAAAATCAAATGCTGCTGGTGGGCTTGCAGCACTGATTGTGCCACCCACAGAAGCAGCTTGTTAAATATGGCTAAGGCTTGCCATTGCAGAGCCTGTGTGCAGTCTTTTTAACTTCTTCAAAAGCACATTTGCACTTGTCAGACCACGCAAATATGACATTTTTCTTCATCATTTCTCGTAAAGGGAATACGCAGTTAGAAAAATTTTAAATTAATCTTGAATAATATTCGGCCAATCCCAAGAATGACCTTAACTGGTCTTTATTTTGTGGAACTGGTGCTTTTTCTAGATCTTCCACTAACTTAAACTTAGGTTTAATTCCCTCTTGATTTAGAGTGTGACCGAGATAGTCTACCTCTGGTTGACAGAATTTGCATTTTTTAAGACTAATAGTTAGACCCGCTTGCTATAACTTGCTTAACACAATTGCCAATTTTATCATTGTGCTCTTCCTTTTTCTTTCCCTATACTAAAATGTCATCTTGGAATACTAGAATGTTGGAAATATCTTTTAGAATGTCTTGCATAATTCGTTGAAAAACTGTCGAAGCAGATGCTAACCCAAATGGCATACGCACAAATTGATATGCTCCTTCAGGAGTAAAAAAGGAGGTTAAGTGCTTTGTTTCTGGTTGTAGTAGTACTTGATGATATGCACTCGATAAGTCTAAGGTGGAAAAAAAATTTGCATTATCAACGGTGGCCAGCATACCATTTATGTGGGTTAAAGGGTAGCGATCAACCCAAATACTCTCCTTTAGATCTCTTAGGTCCACACACATGCGGATACTACCGTTTTGGTTTGTGTGCAATAACGATTGGACTAAGACATTCCGAAGCTTCTATCGGTTCCATGATACCATTTTTGCATAATCTCCCTAATTCTTTCTTTAGAGGATCCCTCAATGCCAATGACACATTCTGTACTTTGTGTAATAATAATAATAATAATACTGGATTTTATAAAGCGCGAACAGCTACCTCACGAGGAGGTGTCCCGGCGCTAGAAGAACCACAGAAGTCCTGGGGCAGAGAAAGGAGACCTAGCGTGGCTGGGAGAAGAGCCAAGTCTTTAGCATCTTCCTAAAGCAGGGTTCGGATGGAGCCTGCTGGATTGCTTGAGGTAGGGAGTTCCACAGAACGGAGACGTTTGCTGAAAAGGTACGACCGCCAAGGCGTGCCTTTTTTGCTCGTGGGACGACCAGTTGGACACGGTCATTTGACCGTAATGCACGGCTTTGGGAATATCTTGGAAGGCGTTTTTTTAGGTAAAGTGGGCAGGGGCCATGCAAAGATCTGAACGCAAGCGTCAGAGCTTTGAATTTTATCCGGTTGGCCACAGGGAGCCAGTGCAGGGTTCGAAGATGCGGAGAGACTGACTGCTTGAAAGGAATTCGCAGTAACAGCCTCGCAGCCGCATTTTGAACTACCTGCAGTTTATGGGTTAGGAATTTTGGGAGGCCCAGGTACAGACCATTGGCATAGTCCAGCCGTGAGGTGACAGTTGCATGGACTACCATTTTCCTGCAGCTCTCTGGTAGAAGTTTAAGAAATTTTCGGAGGTTTCTAAGTTTATTTAAACAACAACCAGCCACTTGTTGGATATGGGAGGTAAAAGACATTTTATCATCCCATCTCACTCCAAGGTTTTTAGCCGAGTGACTGGGCAAGGGGGGGGGGCCCATCTCCACCGGCCACCATAGCTCAGGGGCGGGGGTGGGACCCTTACCGAAAAAGATAACTTCGGGTTTATTGGCATTTAGTTTTAGTTTGTTAGTATTCATCCAGTGAGCAATGTCCTGGAGACAGCCTTTGAAGTTTGCGAAGGATTCCTGTGTCATCTCAGAGTATGGGAATACCAACTGGGTGTCGTCGGCATAGGAAATTGCCTTAACACCCCAGTTGGCAATTAGCGTAAAGAGGGGAGCCAGATAGATATTGAACAAGAGAGGGCTGAGGGCCGAGCCCTGCGGGACTCCACAGTTGAGGGTTTTGGGTGTGGAAGAAATCGTCCCAAGTGCCACCTTCTGCGTTCTCTGAGATAGATAGGAGTTTATCCACCTCAACGCGTTGTCTTGAATGCCTATCTCTGCCAGCCGGCTGAGTAGTCTAGCGTGGTCCACCGTGTCGAAAGCGGCCGACAGATCCAGGAGTACCAGCATAGCTGAACTTCCTGCATCCATCGACCACCTCACTGACTCGGCTACCTCTAGGAGCGCTGTTTCTGTGCTGAAACCGGGCCGAAAGCCAGATTGAGTTTCATGGAGAATGTTGTTGGTTTCCACAAATTTACTCAATTGGCGTTGTATCACTTTTTCCAGCATTTTTCCCGGGGCGGCTAGAAGGGATATTGGGCGAAGATTCGTGAGGTCATCTGGGTCCCCGTTTGGTTTTTTCTTTAGGGGAAGGAGAGTGGCATGCTTCCAAACGTCTGGGAAGATTCCTGACGTGATGGAAGAGTTCCCGATACTTTGAAGTGTGGGCGCTACAGAGTCCGCTATGGCGCTCCATAGTTTAGCAGGGCAGGGGTCATCAGGGGAGCCGGATTTACAGCGGCTGAGTTCTTGCCTCACCTCGTTCAGAGGGATATGCGCGAACTGGGTGAGGGTTACTCCTGTCTCGCCATTGTTCGCTGTGTCCTGTTTCACAGTATTTATTACTGGGCCAAAGGAGTCATATACTTTCTTAATTTTATGATCGAAGTATTCTGAAATTTGCTCGCAAAGTAATGGTGTGGGAACAACCTCTCTTTCAATGCATTGAGGTTTGAGGAAGGACTGTACTACTTTAAAAACTTGTTTGCTGGACTGTTCTGCCTGTATAATCGAGTCCGCATAGAAGCGCTTTTTATTATTCCTAATGGCTTTCCGGAATTTTTTTGATGCTTCCTTATATCTAGTTTTTTCTTCTAAACCGTAGTTTTCTCTCCAGAGTCGTTCCAGTTTTTTACAAGCCGCTTTCTCCTCCCTAAGTTCCTGCGTAAACCAGGGAGCTGAGGGGGATTCTCTTTTTGATAAAGCCCGAGAGGCTGGGGCAATAGAAGAAACCATCCCTCCTATCCATTCATTGAGTAGTATTGCATCCAAATTGGGATTATTTGTCAAGGGGGGGGTGGTTTGCGCCAGAACCGGGCACATAGCCTCGGGGGTCAGTTTTTTCCATTGTCTTTTCATAAAGTAGCATTTACTTGACGCCTTGGTATCACTTCGGATGTTCAGAGTGAATGGGACCAGTGAATGATCTGACCAAATCAAAGGGAGAGGTTTTTCAGGCCGCACATCCTTGATATTAGCAAAGATGAGATCAATAGTATGGCCCCCAGTGTGTGTGGGGCCTTCATTGATCAATCTGAGGCCGGCAGCGTCTAGCGTTGTTCGGAGCATCTCTGCCAAGGCGCAGTCTGCTTTATCCATGTGGATATTAAAATCACCTACCACTAAAAAAAGGGGGTGGAGGAGTGAGCTCTGCACTATCGTGTCTAATAGGGTAGTTAGAATGGGGTCCGCGCTGGCCGGGGGACGATATATCACTAGTCCTGCTAGTGAAAGCTGAGGGCTCACTTGGAAGCAGAAGTGAAGACCTTCAATTCCTTGGATAGCCGTGGCAGCCGAGGATGTCAGTACTAGATGCTCTTTGAAAATAATAGCTACGCCACCGCCTCTTTTTGTCCCAGGCCGGTTGGCGAGGCATATTTTAAATCCCGGAGGGATAGCAAGAGCGATAGAGGTCAGGTTATCCTCTTTGATCCATGTTTCAGTTAGGAACAGGATATCCCAATCCTGTTCTTCTAGTAAGAGCCAGACCTCATCTGTGTGTTTGACGAGGGATCTACAGTTTAGTAGGCCCGCCCTGATGTTAGTTTGAGGAGGGGATTTAGGGTTGGGGGGTATTGCGGGGGCAGCGCTGTCAAACGTTATCCCGCAATTGCTACAAGTTTGGACGGGGTTAAAGGTTGCTGGGTCTATAGAGTGAGGGCAGCAATTGGATGGTGAGTTGAATGCCTTTAGGTCCTCACCTGACCATGATATCTGTCCACTATATGTTTCGATTTCGGCAGCATGTCTGGCCCAGGCCGCAGTCTGGTCGCGGACGGGCGCAGACGGGCTTGCCTTAGGCGCTCCCGCTGCGCTCGTCCGCTGCGCTTCCTGTGCATGCACATTTGTAGGCGGGAGGGGGGCGTGGCCTCTAGTGGGCGTGTCCGTCGAGCGCACCTGCTCTAATGGCGGCCGCTATGTCAACAGGGAAAGCACAACAGCGTCTGCACCGCTGTGTGCAACAAGAGGTCGTTGGCAAAGATTAAAAAGCAGTTTTCACAGCAGGTAAATAAGTGACACCACACAATGTTTTTTAAAAGAATGATTTTGCCAAATGATAGGTGCGAGTACCTCCAGCTCCCGGCTTCCGCCTCAGGACTGGGTCAGTGGTCTGATCGTTGCGCTGAGGAGCAGCGTTTAAGTAGGAATGAGAAAGGGGCGTGGCCTCTAGTGGGCGTGTCCGTCGAGCGCGCCTGCTCTAATGGCGGCCGCTATGTCAACAGGGAAAGCACAACAGCGTCTGCACCGCTGTGTGCAACAAGAGGTCGTTGGCAAAGATTAAAAAGCAGTTTTCACAGCAGGTAAATAAGTGACACCACACAATGTTTTTTAAAAGAATGATTTTGCCAAATGATAGGTGCGAGTACCTCCAGCTCCCGGCTTCCGCCTCAGGACTGGGTCAGTGTACTTTCGGTGCTACACCTGCTTTCCGTATGATGCGATGTCTAAACTTTCTTAAGCATCCCAATTGTTCATTAAAAAGATTAGGAAACTTTGACATGCATTGGCAATTATTATGGTGTTCTGTCAAAAGTACCTGCATGGGATGATTTGGATTCAATATGAGATTTAAGGCTTTTTGTTCTCTCCACCCTAAAAGGGATTTTCCTTTCTCCACAACATACAGTTTAGCTTCGGTCTCTCTGTCTTGAAATTTGATCTTAGACAGAAAATAACCCATTACAAGTAATTATTGACAACAATATCTAACAGGATTGATATCAGAATTGATAAGAGCTTTAGAACCTAATTCTACCTAAACCTGTTTGTTGATTATGGTGAAGGGAGAACATGAATCAGCCCACATCGCTAATTTTTTACCATCAACATAAATGTCACATTTGGGAGGATTATAATTCTCACTGTTGTCAATATCATCAATTTCGTCAATCATATAAACTTCAACCTCACTTTCATCTGTATCCTCACAAACATCTTCGTCGATTACATTAATGGCAGGTTTTGACACATTAGAAGATTTGCAAACCCTTGAATAATGTCCTATTCTTTTACACTTATAACATCTGCGTTTGGTGGCAGTACAATGAATAGCATCCGAAGAATGCCTGTTACTTCCACATCTGTAACATAATTTGTTAAAACTTGTATAATTTTTTTTATCACTTTTAACCTCATTAGTAACATACTCTTAATAGATTTGTTACTTATTTTACACACTTTTGTTGACCCATTATCATTTTTGGATTCAGTAACAGTTAATTCCTTAACATATAGCAATGCATTTTCTATACGCTTGGTGATACTAATGGCTTTTTCCAAGGTAGGGTCAATTAAATCTAATACTTTTTCTTTATATTTTTGTTGTTTGTAGCATTAATCATTTGATCTCTTATAATTTCATCCCTGAGGTCTTTAAATTTACAAGTAGTTGCTAATCTGCTGAAGGCAGCGACATATTGCTCAATTTTTTCACCTTGTACCTGCTTACGCGAAAAAAATTGTGTCTCTCAACCACAATGCTTAATTTTTTACCATAGTTTACTTCTAACATTTCTAACGCAATTTCAAAAGAATCTACCTCAACATCATCACCAGATCCATCGTTGTCATTCCTTGAAACAGAAGATGGTTTAGGAAGTGTTTTTAAAACATTTCTTCCTTCAACCCCCAAGTGATGTTTTATGATAGCCAATTTCCTATTGGGAACATAATCTTCTCACCCAATTGCTTCCAGCTAAGTTTTAAAGGATTCTTTCCAGTCTTCCCAAGACATACAAGGAGAACCAGGATCTTGAAGAAACGTAGAAGGTGGCGATATAACCTGTGAGGTCATTTTATAAATTATTAATTAATAATGAATGTTCTGGAATGGTGAAAATTGTTCCACTTCAAAAGGTAAAACTTTCAAGCAAAATATTAAAATATATCTGTTGGATCAATAGTATTGTTACAAATGCGAAGACTATGGCAAATTGATAAATGGTGTACTAATCACTGTAGTTTGTGATAAATGGTGTGCCAATCACCGTAGTTTATCTCCGACTTATGTACAGCAAAAGATTGTTAATGTAAACAATAAGGTGGTTGGCAGCAATGACCAGCGTACATTACTTCTTGAGAGACAAAACAAAAAAAACTGGCTCTTTGGCTGGCATACAAATATATATGACTAAGATATCGTATTGACGAGATAAAAAAAAACGTGGTTGGCACAGTGTATACAAACGTGTGTTCTCGCTGATAGCAATTGAACGGCAACCAATATGACGGCATGTCTGCGTGACCTTGAGGTTAAGGATCACGTAAGCTAGACGCGAAGCGTTCAGAACACGGAACACTGGAGAACAAATGATGCACCTTGAATACATGGACAAACAATTCCGCTCTAGTGCACCTTCGCGCGATAGTGAACTCAAATGATATGCCTTGAAAACGCGCACAATCAATTCCACATCAATGTCTCATGCGCAATTAATTTCGGATCAATTCACTTATCTGACCTCCATCCGGGCTGGCACGCTTGCCCTCCACACAGATGGATCGTTGCTCCGACGTCCTCACAGCCTGCACCTCCAATGACACGCACACCAAAAGCCTAGCGCTCCACTTCAGTCGAGGCCGACAATGAACAGGTTACCATGTAAGTATTATTATACATTTACTTGCAAAATGTCACCCTCCGTTCAATATTCGATGCTATGCCAATATTCATGCTGCAGGGGGTCTTCGGTTTTCCTACAAAATAAGAATTTGAGTCGTACAATTCAATAGATTGCTCCAGGGCAGAAAAATCTCCAAATAAAAATGAAAACCTTCGGTAACACTCTTCATCCCATCCTCATCACCATTTTTGAGGACAGGACATCCAAACTGTTTGTAGAAGAAGGTCTACATCTTCTGGATTCCAACATACTCAATTCCAGTAGTAGACGCTTGCAGTTGCTGGGCAGCAGTTGCTAGGACATGTAAACACAAAAGAATACAACAGTCTCCAACAATCCAAACTGGTCTGCTCCTGGCTTCTTACCACCAAAAGAGCCAGGGAAAGTAGCATGTCCCAATCCCGGCCCTCAACAGTAAGCATTTTTTAAGGGAGAGCTTCAGAGTGGCGTTATAACGCTCAGACAAACCGTCGGTTTGTGGGTGATATACTGAGGTCTTGACATGGGTGATGTTAAGAGATTTACAAATTTGGGACATTAAGCGAGAGACAAAGGGAGTACCTTGGTCTGTCAATATTTCCTTAGGGAAACCCATACGTGAAAACAGTTTGATAAGTCTTTCACTGCTGTTAGTGGTTGTGGGGGCACGTGAAGGGAAGACCTCTGGATACTGAGTGGCATAGTCCATTATGACCAAGGTGTATTGGTTGCCCTTCTTGGTGTGGGGGAAGGGGCCTATGATGTCCATTCCTACGCGTTCGAATGGTTTTCTGATAATCGGAAGAGGCTGAAGTGGAACTGCAGGAGGTCTCTAGGGGTTCTTTCGTTGACAGACCTCACATTCTTGACAGTATTTGGAGGTATGCGAATAAATGGCTGGCCAATAAAAGTGTGGTAGCACCATCTGTGTAGTTTTTTGTGCGACTCTGTGTCCTGCAAGCAAGTGTGTATGGGTGAAAAACAGGATCTGTTCTCTGAAAGCTCGGGGTACTAGGAGTTAGGGGGGCCCCCTGATTCCCTGTCCGATACAGGTTGTTTTCTAAATGAAAAAGGGTATAAACTGGCTGGGTTGATGAGGCTGACTGACAGGCTAGGGTCCAAGTGGTTTGGGGGGTGGGATCATGCTCTTGGTTGTATCTAAAACTATGGTCAGAGAGCCAAAGGGCTTTGGTTAGGAAGGTGGACTGTTCTCTGACCTGTGGTTCTGAGGGGTGTATATTGACCCTAAGAAGGTGTAAAAACATCAGATTGTCTAGTCCCAGGATTAAGTCTTCTGGCAGGTTGGGCAACACCCCTAATCTGGCGCTGAGGGTTCTACCATTCAAGAGAGAAATGGGGAGTCTTACTACGGGGTAGGTGCGGACGTCCCCATGAATGCACCTTATGGGTATTCGTTACCCTGACAGGAGAGCAGAGGGGCTTATAAGGGACTCAAGGATAACCGATTGGTGGCAACCTGAGTCCAGCAGTGCATTTTCCTCCCTCTCTTCTACTTTCACACTTAAGAAGAAACAAGGCCCCATCTTTTCAGTATATAAGACAGAAGTCAGTATAAAACTAACGTCCATTGGTTCATCTGGTGTTTTTTTGTGGGGGCAGAACCGGGCAATGTGGCCCCACTCCGGCACTCAAAACACTAGGGACCCTTAGTGGGAAGGGGATCGGGACGGAATCGAGGCCCAGGAGGCTTGGATGTGCTCTTAGTTTGTCTTCTCTCAGTCTTATGGGAGGGTACAGCTGTCCTGTTTTGGGTGCTTTCCCCGGGTAATGCACAGGGTGTGCCCTTGGAAGTGTAGTGGCCATGTCCGCTGCTTGGTTGATGGTTAGATGCAGGTGTTGTTTCAACCTCCGTTGCGTGGGGTAAGGCAGGGACTCTAGGTATTGTTCAAGATAACTTAACTCCATTATTTCCTCTTTCCTTCCTGAAGCAAACCCGATAAGGTTCTGGGTCCATGCCGAGGTGGTCTAGGATCACTCATTTTATGTCTGTGTAGGGGGTGTTCCCTGTGGGTTTGGCCACCTGATACGTGGCCTGTGCTTCTCTGGTTAGGAGGGGTGCCAAAAAGAAAGGCCACTTAGCTTCTTGCCAAGCAGAGGCACGAGCAGCCCTTTTGAAGTTCATAAGGAAAGCATCCAGATCCTCGCTAGAGAGGAACTTCTGTAAGGCTATGTTGGGGCCACTGGTTTGGATACCGGTTCTTATTTGAATCTGAGTGGTCAGCTGTAGCTGGTCAGTTTTCACCTTCTGAATGCACTCCACCATTTGGCTCAATGTGTCTTTAAATAAGTCTCTGTCGGCCTGAGCCGACATCATATGTTTCTCCAGTGCCACGCTCCTCCAGGAACATGGCTGGTGTGGCCGCAGTGACAAATTGGGTCCGGCTCCCTCTTTCCGCTTGCGGAGTCCAGCACAGTGGCTTCCAGGCTTCCGGGTTGTGGCTGCAAGGGTTCAAGCTTCAAGGCTTCGGGTAAGAGACAGCTCAGCCCTTCAGACGCCCACACGGTTGTACAGTCGGTCTTGTTTTCTTCCTCCTCTGATCCGTTCTTGTTGCCCATGGGTGCAAGTGACCAGGTCACATGAGCCGGTCCAGGACCTTGGATATTCAGATCCTAAAGGTATAGTTTAGGTCCTGGAAGTCGACATCTGAGCAGACTGGAAACAGAGGAAAGGAGAGATATGAGAGGGGAACAGGTCAGTATCGTCCCCTCTCTGCAAGTCATGGGCAGGCACCTCGTCACATACTGTATGGGTTCCCAAATGCTTTACACACTGCCTCTGAGATAAGCCTGTCTGCTTATGCCAAGCTACCAAGGGGGTGAGCAGGGATTATTTTAGGAGTGTACCCCCCTTTCCCTGACTAGAAGCAAGGGTCCCTATTTGGACAAAGGTACCTACCTCTGCCAACTAGAGACCCCCATTTCTAACATTTTTTTTAAATGTGTTATTGGCGCATACCTGTTTCATTCACAAGGGTAGTCATCCGATCATGGGCAAAGGTGCCTAATCCTTCAGTATAAACATGTCAGAAGCCTGTTCTTGAGGCGTGTCTTACATACGTGCAGGAGATTTTTGAATCCTGGGCACTGGAGTAACGCTGATATAGGAACAGTGATAACAAAAAGGAAAAAAGGAAGATTGCAAGTTTTGTTCACCTTGACTAAGGCAGGATATTCATGCTGAATCAAGCGAGAAGTGAGGAAAACCTAGAAAACTTCATGGACAGGCCCGTTGTCATAATAATTATGAATGCCTAAAGAGTGGAGACGTGTCCCCTCATAACATCAACACAGTAGCAGGATTTGTTTATATTATATTGCGTACCGGGAAAGGAGACTTTCACAATGAATATTGACCTGTGTATACCTTGATAACAGTGTCGGAACAGATTAGTAGCAAGCCTGAAGAAGGAGGTTGGACCTGTGTATACCTCCGAAACGTGTCGCTATTTGGGCCACTTGTTGGAAAAAGTTCCTTTGATATTTAAAGTTTGATGTGTAATACACGTATAGGACTATGAGATGAAATATTGATTCACTGTAACTTGATTGTTTTGCAATGAACATTGATTTATTTACACTGTGTGTGTGATTTTTAACTTGTTGCATTTTTAGTGCATATGATGTTTTATGTATTTTCACCTACCTAATAAATATCTTTGTAATACTTGATTTTCTGGCAACTGTAGAATTGATCAGGTACAATTGTGTGGAGTTTGTGGTGTGAATATCTAATTGGAATGCTGAAAGAATACCCCAAAGGGAGTTTATTCAAGACTTAGAAGCCTGTTCTTACCATGGCTGTACAGAACCCCCTTCACTTAGTACCACAAAATTAACCAAACATCTTGGACATGGTAAAATTGACAGGTAGATTAGATCAGACTTGACAAGAGCCAGGGTTTATCCACTGATACAATAACCTGTCTTGTACCTCTAAAACAGTTTAAAACTCTTACCTAATCCATATAAAAATCTCTCAAGTAAGAAGTAGAAAAGAAGGCGATAAGGTGAAATTATGTTGCGCAGGGCCTCCAAATATTGCTTATACGAAATAGCTGACTTTATCTGGAAAGCCAAATTAACCTTTTAATCATGAATGAGACATGGTGGTTTGACATATCACAACCTCATATGACCACCTACACCCTCCCTGATATGATGTCAAAAGACTTGATGAAGACGGGGGGCATGGCCAACTGCTCCACTGCCCCACTCTCGAAACAAATCTGTCTAAACCCAGTCACCCTGGCCATATCTTCTACTTCAAGGGACCAATGCAGCTTGCAGTTCCTGTCAGAGCAGCGGATGAAGTTTGAGCGGACTCAGGAGATACTGGACGTGGCTGCCAGTGCCGAACGCTCTGCCTGCTGAAACTGCGCAGGAGGGAGACGCTTTGCGGCGAGCGGTTCTCATGCAACATCGTGGCTGAGGCCTAGACATGATCGGACCCAAAAGGTAGCGTACGAAGAGGGCAACTAGCTGAGTGAACCAGCCCAGGGGATTGTGTTGGGTGGTTAATGGATCTCCAGTGTTATTCGAGGCCAGCCACATGCACTACTACCTTAGCCTACATCGCAACGGGGGCTCCTGCACTGAGGCAGGCCTCACCGGGACCATTCGGCGCGGTAATAAAGGGCAGGGCGTTGTCATTAATGGTGAGTCATAGGATTGAGCGCGCCCGGAGGGCGGTTGAAATTGAAGCAGACATATTGGTCATGGAGGCGGCCATCTCGCAACTCCTTGATCCCACGGTTCAGCACAATACCAAAATTAAGCAACAAGATTACAGACAACTCCTGCTGGAGGAGGCTACTGCACGTTCCCAATCTGCCCAACATCGTATCTATGAACAGGGCGAGTGTGCGGGCAAACTCCTGGCATGGCTGGAACATAAGGAGCAGGCAGCGCGGTGGGTCCATGCGATCACTGGCCTCGATGATACGCACCTCACGGATCCTCAGGAAATTGTGGATGCCTTTGCATCTTATTTCAGAGCGGTATCTAAGAGCCCAGAGGCCTCCCAGGCCCCAATGTCAGCCAATCTCCTTGCCACCGTTAATGTGGTGAGCATTCCCCCACATGAAAGGGACACCTTAGAGGTGGACATTACCGAGGTGGAGATTAAAAAAGCCATATTGGCAGTCCGCTCCGGCAAAGCGATGGGTCCAAAAGGTCTTCCCATCAAACTCTTCAAGCCCATGTCTTCTAAAGTAGCGCCCCATCTATTGGGCCTGTACAAGGAATACTATCAGTTGGGACTTCTCCCAGCAGAAATCCACAATGCCGCGATAGTGGTCATCCACAAACCTAATAAGCCTGCAGAAGAGTGCAAATAGTATCGCCCTATCTCCCTCCTCACTGTCGAAGCTAAACTTCTTGCCAAGCTCCTGGCTAACTGACTCCTTCCTTACATCACCGAGCTAGTTCACCCAGACCAGTCCAGCTTTATGCCCTGAAGAAATACGCGGTACAAAAGGGGGTGGTGATGGACGGAGCATCTGAATCAATCAAACACTCACACCCAGTCAAAAGATCTGGGTTTAATCCATCACCGTTCTTTAGCCCACTCTGCCACCCCAGTTCAGACATGGCTACATGCAAATCAGTCTGACCCTGTGCCTCATGGGAACAGTCCAGCCCGAACTGCCAAGCTATGTCTTCCCTGGACCGGAAACAAGCTTCCGAGGACCGGTTTCTGGCATTCCAGCCGTCTTCAGCCCGGCTTGCTTGAATCCAGTGGCAAAGTGAGCAAGGGACTCACGTCTGAGCATACCCTGCCACACTTATGGTGGCCAAAAGTGGTACAAAAGGGGGTGGTGATGGACGGAGCATCTGAATCAATCAAACAGACTGATTTGCATATAGTCATGTCTGAACTGGGGTTGCAGAGTGGGCTAAAGAACGGTGATGGATTAAACCCAGATTTTTTGACTGGGTGTGAGTGTTTGATTGATTCAGATGCTTCGTCCATCACCACCCCCTTTTGTACCGCAGGCTGATCACACCTTTTCACTTCTTACCCAATATAATAACCTTACATCGTCTTCTGTTGATAAGTTGGTACTTTCTCATCTTAAAGAATAGGAAAGTAAAAAACTCCACTTCCTAGAACTCTACAAATCTTAACAACAAAAGAAAGCCATATGGGGCTTTGAAAGAAAATGGATAAAAGTCCTTTCATAAATGTTAAAATTGTTTTATGTTAAGATCTAAAAGAGCAAAATACAAGTGAAAAATCATCCTGTCAATACAATTTCAGTAAACGGCCAAATGAAGCCTTAAGCAGGTGAGAAACCTCTTCCAAACGGTGAAACAATCATGAACTCAAACAACGAAGACTAAAGTCAGAGCAGAAATGGAATTTGTTTTTATGATTTTGCAAAGTTTTTCATAGTATTATTGATCTGATTAGGCGAACATTGTAATCCTCCACCTTACATACCTTTGATATCATTATAACTTAGAAATGCAATATGTCATGCTCTAACTCTCAACTGGTTACAAATGAGTCTTCCAAAGACATTGTAAAATAAATTCAAATAGATGTGTAGCTGACTCAATGGCAGCAAACCAGTAAAATCTGTCATTCTGTAATTCCTAGGGCACGTCGAAATAACCATCCCAATTCGAACCCTTAAATCACATGCACATTGTTTTGTTTTGGGCTCAATCATATACATTTCACAGAGTGTTTGGCACTTGGTCTTATGCTTATGCTGAACATAAAAAAGAATGGTTCTTTTAAGATATCGCTAATTTATTTCTTCATTATGTTTTCTTTAATTGCTGATTACTTAACCAAATTGATTGTTATAACACATATCATAGAGCCTTAGAAAAGCCCCAGGCGTGCGCACTACATAAGGAGTGAAACAAGTGTTGGTTGACAAAATCCTTTATATATAAAGCTTTCATAATAAACCAGTAGTATGACACAAATGTAAATTATGAGTCTAACCATGTTACTGAATATTGGAGATGTTGTCTCTTTCTAAAAAATGTTTTTTAACATAAACGATATACTGCCCACCCTACTTCTCTCTTAACTGAACCTGTATCTGTGGGTATTGGGCTATTGCCCACCGTCTGGGCATAAGAGTACATACATATACCCAGCCAATTCTTGGCGGCACAATCCATGGGATTCTATCCTTTCCTATGCCAAAATCTAATTCCTAACTAGCCTGGAATTATTAGGGCACAAGTCTGATTCTGACCTTGTGAAAGTTCACAGGTCAGACCTTTGCTTAAAAAAATAACTGTGGATCCAACCTGCCTGGAGAATATCCATCCAATCACAATGTTACCTTCTCTCAAGAACATTATAGAAAATTGTGCTGCATCCCAGCTCAAGAGCTTGTTGAAGAAAATACATTTTCTCATTATTAGTGAATTCCAATAAGGTTTCAGCCAGGGGCTCAGAACCAGAGACCAGAATTCTTGCCATCAAAACTGGGAAATTCTCCTGTCAGTTATCAAGCACATGCAGACGACCTTATGATTTGTTCTCAGACTCCTATCGGATGATGGCATCAACTCACATCTCTTAAGGAATTGAACAACGTGGATGGTTTATCAACCAATATCAGCAAAACAAAAACCATATCCTTTGGGGAGAGTATACAGAAATTCAATTGGAAGTTAGAAAACAGTACCGTGAGGTCAGTAAACTTATATGTTTACTTGGGATTTCGTTTTGGAAAGGTGCTTAACACATGCACAACATCATTATTAAGCATGGGCGAATTTTGCGAATCTCGCGTTCGCGAATTTTGCGGATTTGCGAACTCGCAATCCGCAAAATCCGCGAATTCTTGCGAATTTGCTGATTTTTTTTTTTTGTGTTCGCAAGGATTTCTGCCAGTTCGCGAGGGTTTCGTACCAGTTCGCAATTGCGAACTTACATTTCGTCGCGCAACGGTCGCGAATTATGTTGTTTCTACGTCTGGTTCATCATCACAGGTTCCCAGCACCCTCTGTTTCACCACTGCAACCCTCTGTTACATCAATGCCACCCTCTGGTTCATCATTACTGTAGATTATGGGGGGGAAAAGCAAGCACACCAGCCCTGCTTCAACTGAGATGAATTAATTTGGGGTTAGTTTATTAATGTGTCACTGTTTTAAAATTCCAGTCTGGCACCTGCTTCCTTATCTGTAATTTTGCTTTCTGTTGCAGTGCATTTTTTTTCCCCAGGACCTTCTTTGTGGCCTACTTGTAGCTATTGTATGAGCCTGCTGTGAGGGTCAGAGCAGGGTCATACAATTGTTGCAACTAGCAACTGAATTCTGGAGGGGCCCCAGTCAGGAAGCACTACCGGGAATTGTTACTAATGATGAGTTTGAACTCTTGCCCCTGCCGAGTGCTTTCAGTTTTGAAAAACTCGTTTTTCTGCAATTTCGCGGGGTGCGAACACGCGCGAGATCGGATTCGGAAGCCGCAAATTCGTGCGAATATGCAATTTGTTTTTTTTGCGGCGTGTTAGTTGGCAAGGTTTTGTGCGTTTTTGCGAGCCGCTCGTAGCGCAAGACGCGAAGTTACCCTCGCGGTCGTTCAAGGGCGCAGCCATCTTGTTTGCCTGACGTATTTCCATTTCCGGGCGCGAAGTGTAATCTCGCAAAGTCCGCGGCTTGCCAGTACAGTCTCGCGCGTGTTCGCAAGGAAAATCTCGCGCGAACTTACCCGCGCGGTCGTGAACGGGCGCGGCCATCTTGTTTCTCATTCATTGCTATGGTTCTGGGCATGGGCTTTGTATCCTCTGTCAATCTCTGCCATCCTTTGCTTGTTTGAAGTTTTTTTTAATCTATTTTACTTATTATCTATCCCTCTATTTTTCTAGCCCTATATTTTTGTGTTTACTGCTACTTTTGGTTAATTTTAAACTACTTTTGTAAACTCTTTTCTTTTCTTCTCTTCCCTATTCTATTTTCTTTATTCCTTTCCGCCCAGACCATGGTGAAGGGAGCCGGGAAGCATCCCGAGAAGGGGAAGGGTCCCGCACCCCGTGTCCGGCTCCCATGCGGGCGTTTGAGGGGGGAGCTAGTGATGCCACGGGAGATCTTTACCCCGGAGGAGGTGGCCCAACTCATTTTTTATGTTCAGCGCCGCCTCCCCAGGACCATCATGGGAGGCGGCAAGATCAGTGCCGGGTACGGGGCCCGGGAGCGCCGGAAGCGGTGGGAGAAGGTGTGCCAGGCCATTTACCACCCCTCTCGGGTCTGGCGCACCTACAACCAGGCCACCCACCGCTGGACGGATGTCCTGACCCGTGAGCGAGATCTGCTTGACCTCCTTGGCCTTGAGATCCCCGGGCTTGGTGAGTAGTAGTAGCTATGTCTTTACTACTATGTTTTCTCCTGCTGTGTTATTATATTGCAAATTTTTGTTTTTTACCAAGAGCAATAATGCTGCTCATTACATTGTAGGTAAATTTTATTTCAAAATCTTCTGTGCATTTCAGGTACACTGCTCTCCTTCTCAGTAGTGTTGCTACTATGCTTATTTGTTTTAGATTTTGTGTTCATTTCATTGGCCTGTGAAATTATGTATGAGTGTAGTTGAAAGAACTGCGCAATGCTACACACTAAGGTTCAGATTTTTAATTACCGGCGCATCCCTGCAAAGTTGCAGGGATGCGCCAGTAATTGTGCGTCACGCCACCATCACCCATGGTGCGCCGTATTTACAATGCGGCGCGCCATGGGCCCAAAACGTCACCAAAGCGTTACGCATCTGTGCCGTAAAGGCGGCGCATTGCTGGAGTTGCGTCGCAACGATGGTGCAGCTCCATCAATTCTCTGGGGTGCCCTATCTCCCCAATGCTGCGTCAAGCCGTACGTCTGCTTCAAGCAGGCGCAGGGTTTGAGTCACGCATCATTGTCCTCAAAGTGACTGATTGAAATCTTGTAGATTTCCCTCAGCCACTTTTAGGATGCGTTCCTGCGCAGGAACGCCCTCCCTTGCGCCGGAACACCCCTACTGGCGCAGGGCTTTACAACGTGATGCATCTCCCAGATGCGTCACGTTGTTAATATACGCCGCACCATTGCGCCTCTTTTGTGCTGTCGCTGCGTCACAAAAGTCACGCAACAATGGAGCAAAAGAGCCGCAAGGGCCTTCTAAATCAGCCCCTACAGACTCAAGTCCAGTCCTTCCTTTGTACACATGGCGATAAGAAGAAATAGTGGTGGTGGATTAATAGTTTGAGTATTTTAATGACTGGTGAATGTAGTAGGAAACTTTAGTGTTGTCGCTGATCTTCAATCACGATGGACTTTGGCTGTCACTTTGCGTGCTGCGGACTGCTGCCTGCCAATCCTAGGCAAACCTTTTTAGTACTTTGTTTAGTGAGTTACATAGGGTAGTTTCCAATTCGACGGTCCGCAAATCAAGCAATACCAAAGTAATGACGTAGTCGACCACATGAGATTGGTCAATAATATATCCCGTGGAGTCGTTCCCTATTTGCTATTTCGCAAAAATATTTTGTTACTTTGTTAGTTCTTTTTTAAATGTTTGATTTGGTTGAGAAATATCATCCATGTTTTCTGTTTTTCTTTCTTTCATGTTGTACATCAGCTTCCCCCAGGGGCAAGAGGAGGACACAGGAGGAGGAGGAGGAGGGTGCTGTTGTCGATGCAGGCCAGGACCGGGCAGTCGAGGGCTCCTTTGCTGGCCCCAGTAAGTTTTAATTTTAATATAGAGTACTTATTTTTTCCTAGCGTTCCTCATTCGATTTTTTCTAAATCGTCTTTGATCTTCTTGTAGACAGGATCTAAATTCTTATCCTGCCTCGACTATGACTCCGTGTGGTATTACTAGATTATTCTTATTAGTCTGTCTGTGTAGCTATCTAAGATTGCACATTTGGCATTTCCATTGGACTCCCATTCTAGTCAGCAATAGCTCTATGCACTGAGTGTAGTCCTCTGGGATTGTCCATAATGTCTTTTCAAGTATTCTAAATGTTTATGCTTTGACCATTGCCAACAATAAAAAGGTGAATGACCACCACCAAGAAATAATAAGATACTACTTTACTTTTGATTTGGATAGGAGGACAATCCATTCTACTACTGTTGCAGGGACAAATCTGCACAAACAGAACTATGGACACTAAATAATGCATCGCTTAGCTTATCAATTATAATAGGTGCTGTAACTGTTAGACTTTCCACATACCTCAGTGATAACAGACTTTGTAGTTGAACCCCCAATCTCCTTACTGACTAGATAGTGTGGCAGAGTCATTTAGCTCCCAAAGTCACCGATGGCAGAGGCACGGACTCATGCTTGCAAAAATTCGAAAACCTTTAGCTCATCCACTCTAGTCTGGAGGACCAAAAACCACAGAGTCTATTTAAGTTTAAAAGCTTTATAAAAAGTAAACACATTTATTAAATTCAAGTTTGTCATAAAAGTGAACGTGTAACTGAAAATGGAAAAGTGCTTAGTGCTGACGATTAATTGGACACATTTCTTGTGGTCGAGCCGAGCTCTCACCTGGTTTGAACTTGATCCTGCTCGTGTTCTTAGAAGTCAAGGTTCTGTCTGTTAGGAGAAAAAGTGGTGCGTGTTAAAAAGTAAAAAGCAAACATTCATCAGTTGTGCCAAAAAGTGCAGCAAGACAACAGCCTTCCCTGGAAAAAGGGACATTTTTACTCTAGAGTACACAGTCAAAAATTATTAAATTGTACACTTTTTTTCACATTTCTTTCTTCCTCCTAGACCAAATATTATATAGTAGTGAGTGGTGTATTCTAACATTATTAAATGTACTTTGTAGGTGGAACATCTGGAGACGGGGCCAGCGCGGAGGTGGTGGCATTGGACGAGGAGGACAACTCTGGGGAGGAGGCGTTGCAAGTGCCGGAAAAGGACATGCCTGTGAGGGTTCACATGGTGGTGGCGGGCAGAGGTAAGCTATACATTCCTTAGTCATTGAGATTGAAGACTGCAGAGTGTGCTTTCTGCACGGGTGTATTATAAAAAAAAGCAGGTAGTAGCCTCCTCTAAATGTACTTCGACTTAGCTGTGAAGTTTTTGGCGAGAAGAATCCCAATCAGATCTGAGGTGAACTTGATGGATGGGATGAACGAAAAGCGAAAGAAGGGTGTAAGTAAGTGTGGAAGCACGAGTAATGTAATGATGACTGGCAAAGAAGAATGATATGTGTTTGCTTGGTCCCCGAGGTGGCTGGGAAGGTAAGAAAATGGTATGGTGCATGGCTGGGTGAATGATGAAGCAAGGATGGGTGGAAGGAGAACAGCCTGGGTGGGTGAGAAAGAAACTGTATGTGTGCAATATACTTTGAATGGATGGATGCCTGGATCATTCATGGTACTATCTGACTCTTAGATAGCATATGTGAATCTAGAGAGAGTAGACGGTCACTGGATGAACTAAGTGTTACTTTGAAGAGCATGTAACACCGCACCCGCACGTCCGTTCCAGTGTAGGAAAGGCAAGGAAAAGAAGTTGTAACGTTGTCCAAAGACTACCATGAATAGTAGCAGTAGTTTGTATTGCAACTGTAGGCACAGCATATATCCAGTTATTACGGTGGACACTCCCTACCTCCCTTAATAACTTTAGTTTAGTAGTAGTACGTCATTCATGTGTGGGGGTATCACTGTTCACTCAATAATAAGCAAAGCACCTAAAGTCATCCCATATGTCATCAAATACATCCCATGTGAAGTGATAGATAATCAGATAATTTAGCTTCTTCATTTTCCTTTTCTAATACTCATTTGCACTGTAGGGTGAAAGCTAAATTAATTAAGCAGTAGCCCTTTTAACAGAGTATTCTCAGTGCCACCCGTAATAGAAAAGTAAGAGCTTCACCACCTGCGTGTACTGGACCGGTACAGTAACGCAAGTCTGTCTCACTCACCATGGTGTGCGTCTGTTTTTCTCGGGTGCAAGTTCACTGCGCTGGCATTATGCCGGCTTGCATAAGATAACGTACCAATTTTCCTAAACAAGAGAGAAGAAGAAGAATAAGAGTGGTGTACTGTCATAGTCGACTGTAATAGAAGTCCATAGTGCTCGTAGAATTTGTTCCTTAAACTCCCACTAATGTTAGAGCAAGGATGAAGAAGTCGGAGGTTACATAGATACTGTCCTCAATAGTTATGCACTGTGCTTTCAATTTGCTACTTGTACTGTGACAACTTTCTGCTCAATCATTTTGTGTTAATCTTAAGGAGCATTGGTTACAGACTATGTCTTTCTTTTTTCATGTAGTTGCTCCTTCCAAATCCAAGACACCATCAAGGAGGAAGGAGCTGGCTCGAATGGCCCGGCAACGGAGGCTGGATGCCACTGTTGCTGAATATCGGCGGCTGGTGGCCCTGGAGGAGGAGGAGACGCAGTCTGGAACAACAACAACGTCCACTGGGACAGCTGCATCCTCCTCCGTGCGGGCTGCCAGCCAGCGCAGTGCTCCAGCGGTACGGAGCCGGGCTACCAAAGCCAAACGCCACCGCCCAGCAGCAAAGAAAGCAGCTGCCCCTCACAGGATTTGCAAGGCACACCGGCGCCGCTTATCCCTCAGACTGTCCTACCTGGAGCAGGAGGTCCATAATTATAAGAACGTGGTGGAGGGCCTCCGCTTCGAACTTGCCACCCTCCGCAAGGAGCATGATGCCCTGGCTGCTAATTCCAACAGCACCCTGCCATAGTGTCCCTTGCCCCTTTTTTAGAGACTTTTGGGGGGTGGGAATTGGGAGTTGTGATTTTTGGGGACTTTTGAAGGACAATCGTTGGGGTTAGGGAGGGTCTTGCGGGAGATTCTTTTGTTAGGGCTATAAAAATATACTTTTTGAAACTTTATCTGACCATACCTGTTTTTTACTGCTTTTGAGTCTGGTGGGTGGGGGTTTAACATAACAGTAAGTTTGTTTTCCTGAATAGTCCTAGGACTTTAGTAGTACTACCGTCAATCAAATCTCTCGTCTCTCCTAATACTCCATTATACTACCTCCAACCAAACGCCTATCTTACCTGTAATTTCTGTTTGCAAGTAGGGCTAGGCCCAGGGCTGGCTCCACGGGAAACAGCAAATAAGGTTGGCAATCCTGGGCGGATAAAATTTCCTCATAGCGGTGGTACTAGTGGTGTGACACAGTGGCAGTTGCTTGCCTATGAAAAAAAAGAAAATGAAATCTGGTTTGTCCTCCTGAGCAATACAAAGGTACAATACAGAATATAGCAGGTGACAGAAGTACACTAGAACAGTGCCACGTTGTAGCCTAACAAATGTTAAAGTATAACTAATTCGGTTGAAGTTCTTTGACATTAGCCATGGGTCTTTGTCAAGCAGAGTAAGAATATATCCTCGGATTTCTTCACCAGCCTGTTGCTATCACCTTATCCTCCCCAGCAAGTGTGTGGATTTATTGCTGTAATTTAGTCACACATCAATCAAAACCACACAGCCCGGGGGAAGAGGGTTAGGGTTTGAAAAATGGATGGGTACGGGGGTTTTTGGGAAAGGTTTTGGGAGACAAGAAAAAGTAGCACAGCATGGACGAACAATTGTGAACATAAACAAATCTTTGGGTACAAACCTATCCATCAATCTTTGAAAGTGCATACACTACTGCATGCATGTCAGTTAAAAGTAAGTAGTACTTTCGACAACTGTGGAAGAAAGAATGCGACAGTACAGGGCGTGGGTGGAAATATTGATAACTATATTCAACATAAGGTCTCTGTAGCCAGATACCTGAGAGCCTTGCTGGTCACTATAAATCCATTCACAACAACACTCAATGGGGTTGGTCTGGAAGGTATAGTAGATAGAAAAGGAGAAATTGCTTTTTTTCTAGGTGTCCCCTCACTCACCAGGGTTGCCCCTTGGTGACATGCTTCATCATTGGGGCCATCCCAGTCCTCTACGGGCTGGGGCGTGCTGCGACTTGCGAATTACGTAGGAGCACTTACAAATGACTATGTGTGGTGCAGATGTGATAGTGGAGTGGACTAAGTGATGTGTTAAGGGATCAATTTAGAAGCAGAGAGAGATCCAAGAAATGCAGTCACAGTCAGAGAAAAAGGCAAGGGATACTGTATCTATGTGGTTGTAGTGGTCCTGTTGGAAGTGGTAAGTAAGTTGCCTGAAGAAAAAAAATCCTCCTTTTAGCGGCACTCCTCCATTGCAGCCGACGCTTCGTCCATCGATGATGGTCACCAGAAGACACCCTGTAAAAAAAAGCACAGCATAGACAAACAATGGAACATAAACAATTCTTTGGGTACAAACCTATCCATCAATCTTTGAAAGTGCATGCACTACTGCATGCATGTCAGTGAAAAGTAAGTAGTACATTCGACAACTGTGGAAGAAAGAATGCGACAGTACAGGGCCTGTGTGGAATTATTGATAACGATATTCAACATAAGGTCTCTGTACTTAGCCAGATACCCGAGAGCCTTGCTGGTCACTATAAATCCATTCACAACAACACTCAGTGGGGTTGGTCTGGAAGGTATAGTAGATAGAAAAGGAGAAATTGCTTGTTTTCTAGGTGTCCCCTCACTCACCAGGGTTGCCCCTTGGTGACATGCTTCATCATTGGGGCCATCCCAGTCCTCTATGGCCTGGGGCGTGCTGCGACTTGCGAATTACGTAGGAGCACTTACAAATGACTATGTGTGGTGCAGATGTGATAGTGGAGTGGACTAAGTGATGTGTTAAGGGATCAATTTAGAAGCAGAGAGAGATCCAAGAAATGCAGTCACAGTCAGAGAAAAAGGCAAGGGATACTGTATCTATGTGGTTGTAGTGGTCCTGTTGGAAGTGGTAAGTAAGTTGCCTGCAGAAAAAAAATCCTCCTTTTAGCGGCACTCCTCCATTGCAGCCGACGCTTCGTCCATCGATGTTGGTCACCAGAAGACACCCTGTAAAAAAAAGCACAGCATAGACAAACAATGGAACATAAACAATTCTTTGGGTACAAACCTATCCATCAATCTTTGAAAGTGCATGCACTACTGCATGCAGTCAGTGAAAAGTAAGTAGTACATTCGACAACTGTGGAAGAAAGAATGCGACAGTACAGGGCCTGTGTGGAATTAGTGATAACGATATTCAACATAAGGTCTCTGTACTTAGCCAGATACCCGAGAGCCTTGCTGGTCACTATAAATCCATTCACAACAACACTCAGTGGGGTTGGTCTGGAAGGTATAGTAGATAGAAAAGGAGAAATTGCTTGTTTTCTAGGTGTCCCCTCACTCACCAGGGTTGCCCCTTGGTGACATGCTTCATCATTGGGGCCATCCCAGTCCTCTACGGCCTGGGGCGTGCTGCGACTTGCGAATTACGTCGGAGCACTTACAAATGACTATGTGTGGTGCAGATGTGATAGTGGAGTGGACTAAGTGATGTGTTAAGGGATCAATTTAGAAGCAGAGAGAGATCCTAGAAATGCAGTCACAGTCAGAGAAAAAGGCAAGGGATACTGTATCTATGTGGTTGTAGTTGTCCTGTTGGAAGTGGTAAGTAAGTTGCCTGCAGAAAAAAAATCCTCTTATTAGCGGCACTCCTCCATTGCAGCCGACGCTTCGTCCATCGATGTTGGTCACCAGAAGACACCCTGTCCACTGCCTGCCTGATGCTGAATTGTGGCTCGCTACTGTGAAGCCTGACTCCATCCTTTTTTCTCCATTACAGAGACTGAAACCCGGCCTGTAATTATTCAACGAAAAACAGGAAGTGATATAATATTACAACACCACTGATAAATAAATATAAGGTATGTAGGCTATGGAGTGCAAAAAGTCACAATTTGATTTTCCTAGTAGACAGTACAATATTTTTGAAAGTGCGTACTCTGAGTCACCTTTTGAAGGATAAATAAGTATGGGCAAATTAATGTAGCGGATCTTGCCCCTCAAGCTAGGTGTACTGTAAACTGTGTTTTAGAACAAAATTAGATCTTCCTAGCAGTGCTCCCACCCAGCCCCTTACTAAAGCCAGTCGCAAAAATGTAGAAGACCCCCAATCAAATCTCAAAAAACGAGGCCTAGCAGAAAACTGGTGACAAAACTTACTTTGAAAGTAAAAATAGGCCGAAGTACCCCCTTCCTAATTACCCATTACCCACCGTGGATTGCATTGAAACCACTTGCAAGCAACCAAGCAAAAGTAGCCATAGCCAGCATCGCTCCAAGACTCGAAATCCCCCCCACTCAAACACATGCAATAGAAATACTGCTAACCCTAACGAACCCTAAGTTAAGAATAGTGGCAAAGGCTTTCTTTAATTATGCCAAATCCCCCCTTTCCCACCTTGGATTTTCTTCAAATGACTTGCAACCAAAATCACACATTCTCACGAGTGCTCTAAGACCCCAGAACTCAGTTGGAATAATCTAGAACACCCCGAAACACATGCAATCCTGCTGCTAGGGCTAACCCTAACGAACCCTAAGTTACAAAAGTGCCAAAAGGCTTTTCCGCGAGGATTTTGTCCCAACCACTTCTACCCGGTATTAGACCTTCCCAGGAATGCCCCAAGACCCGCCAACCCACCCGCCAAGAAGCCTAACACCCCCAAACAGGCCAAAAGCAAAATCTCTCACTTGCAATATTTCTGGGCCTTCGGTCCAAACGCGCTGCGTAGCTAGGCCATAAGTCGGGGTTGGCACAACGGATTTCCTGAAAAGCAAATGCAATCAAGATTAGAGTGTCCCAGCAATGCTCCCAGACCACGAAACTCACCCACAAACAGACGTAACCCCCCCTAAGAGCACCTCAAAGGCAAGCAAGTCATCAAAAACACAAAAAAAATTCCGCCTGGGATTTGGTCCAAAACACTTTTATCCGGTATTAGAGCTTCTCAGCAATGGCCCCAGAGCCGTCAACCCAGGAGAAAACGAGTAGAAGACCCCCAAACAGCCAAAGAGCAAAAGTACAAAAATGGGGACTTAGTCAATTTTTCACAAATTTCCCAAATCACTCCGCGCGCGCTCTGCAGCTAGGCCCTAACTCCCCTCTGCCACCATGGATTTGCTTCAAACCTCTTGCAAAGTAAAGTATATATAGCCAGCAGTGCTCCCAGACCACAAAACTCACCCACAAACACCAGGAAGCCCCCCAAACAGGCCCCCGAAAACGCTACATAGAGCAAAATGTCAGAAATAGCCAAAAAAAAAATCGGCCTGGATTTTGTCCCAACCACTTCTACCCAGTATTAGACCTTCCCAGGAATGCCCCAAGACCCTCCAACCCACCCGCCAAGAAGCATAACACCCCCAAACAGGCCAAAAGCAAAATCTCATACTTGCAATATTTCTGGGCCTTCGGTCCAAACGCGCTGCGTAGCTAGGCCATAAGTCGGGGTTGGCACAACGGATTTCCTGAAAAGCAAATGCAATCAAGATTAGAGTGTCCCAGCAATGCTCCCAGACCACGAAACTCACCCACAAACAGACGTAACCCCCCCTAAGAGCACCTCAAAGGCAAGCAAGTCATCAAAAACACAAAAAAAATTCCGCCTGGGATTTGGTCCAAAACACTTTTATCCGGTATTAGAGCTTCCCAGCATTGGCCCCAGAGCCGTCAACCCAGGAGAAAACGAGTAGAAGACCCCCAAACAGCCAAAGAGCAAAAGTACAAAAATGGGGACTTAGTCAATTTTTCACAAATTTCCCAAATCACTCCGCGCGCGCTCTGCAGCTAGGCCCTAACTCCCCTCTGCCACCATGGATTTGCTTCAAACCTCTTGCAAAGTAAAGTATATATAGCCAGCAGTGCTCCCAGACCACAAAACTCACCCACAAACACCAGGAAGCCCCCCAAACAGGCCCCCGAAAACGCTACATAGAGCAAAATGTCAGAAATAGCCAAAAAAAAAATCGGCCTGGATTTTGTCCCAACCACTTCTACCCAGTATTAGACCTTCCCAGGAATGCCCCAAGACCCTCCAACCCACCCGCCAAGAAGCATAACACCCCCAAACAGGCCAAAAGCAAAATCTCATACTTGCAATATTTCTGGGCCTTCGGTCCAAACGCGCTGCGTAGCTAGGCCATAAGTCGGGGTTGGCACAACGGATTTCCTGAAAAGCAAATGCAATCAAGATTAGAGTGTCCCAGCAATGCTCCCAGACCACGAAACTCACCCACAAACAGACGTAACCCCCCCTAAGAGCACCTCAAAGGCAAGCAAGTCATCAAAAACACAAAAAAAATTCCGCCTGGGATTTGGTCCAAAACACTTTTATCCGGTATTAGAGCTTCCCAGCATTGGCCCCAGAGCCGTCAACCCAGGAGAAAACGAGTAGAAGACCCCCAAACAGCCAAAGAGCAAAAGTACAAAAATGGGGACTTAGTCAATTTTTCACAAATTTCCCAAATCACTCCGCGCGCGCTCTGCAGCTAGGCCCTAACTCCCCTCTGCCACCATGGATTTGCTTCAAACCTCTTGCAAAGTAAAGTATATATAGCCAGCAGTGCTCCCAGACCACGAAACTCACCCACAAACACCAGGAAGCCCCCCAAACAGGCCCCCGAAAACGCTACATAGAGCAAAATGTCAGAAATAGCCAAAAAAAAATCGGCCTGGATTTTGTCCCAACCACTTCTACCCGGTATTAGACCTTCCCAGGAATGCCCCAAGACCCGCCAACCCACCCGCCAAGAAGCATAACACCCCCAAACAGGCCAAAAGCAAAATCTCATACTTGCAATATTTCTGGGCCTTCGGTCCAAACGCACTGCGTAGCTAGGCCATAAGTCGGGGTTGCCACGACGGATTTCCTGAAAAGCAAATGCAATCAAGATTAGAGTGTCCCAGCAATGCTCCCAGACCACGAAACTCACCCACAAACACCAGGAAGCCCCCCAAACAGGCCCCCGAAAACGCTACATAGAGCAAAATGTCAGAAATAGCCAAAAAAAAATCGGCCTGGATTTTGTCCCAACCACTTCTACCCGGTATTAGACCTTCCCAGGAATGCCCCAAGACCCGCCAACCCACCCGCCAGGAAGCATAACACCCCCAAACAGGCCAAAAGCAAAATCTCATACTTGCAATATTTCTGGGCCTTCGGTCCAAACGCACTGCGTAGCTAGGCCATAAGTCGGGGTTGCCACGACGGATTTCCTGAAAAGCAAATGCAATCAAGATTAGAGTGTCCCAGCAATGCTCCCAGACCACGAAACTCACCCACAAACACCAGGAAGCCCCCCAAACAGGCCCCCGAAAACGCTACATAGAGCAAAATGTCAGAAATAGCCCAAAAAAAATCGGCCCGGATTTTGTCCCAACCACTTCTACCCGGTATTAGACCTTCCCAGGAATGCCCCAAGACCCGCCAACCCACCCGCCAGGAAGCATAACACTCCCAAACAGGCCAAAAGCAAAATCTCATACTTGCAATATTTCTGGGCCTTCGGTCCAAACGCACTGCGTAGCTAGGCCATAAGTCGGGGTTGCCACGACGGATTTCCTGAAAAGCAAATGCAATCAAGATTAGAGTGTCCCAGCAATGCTCCCAGACCACGAAACTCACCCACAAACACCAGGAAGCCCCCCAAACAGGCCCCCGAAAACGCTACATAGAGCAAAATGTCAGAAATAGCCAAAAAAAAATCGGCCTGGATTTTGTCCCAACCACTTCTACCCGGTATTAGACCTTCCCAGGAATGCCCCAAGACCCGCCAACCCACCCGCCAGGAAGCATAACACCCCCAAACAGGCCAAAAACAATATCTCATACTTGCAATATTTCTGGGCCTTCGGTCCAAACGCGCTGCGTAGATAGGCCATAAGTCGGGGTTGGCACAACGGATTTCCTGAAAAGCAAATGCAATCAAGATTAGAGTGTCCCAGCAATGCTCCCAGACCACGAAACTCACCCACAAACAGACGGAACCCCCCCTAAGAGCACCTCAAAGGCAAGCAAGTCATCAAAAACACAAAACATTTTCCGCCTCGGATTTGGTCCAAACCACTTTCTGTGCTTCCCAGAAATGGCCCCAGAGACCCGTCAACTCACCTGCAAAGAGGTAGAACAACACCCCCACAAGTGCTGAGTCTTTCTTCATTGGGCGTAAACCAGCCCTCTGCTTTGATGGAAATAGGAGTCTGGAGGAGGAGGATAGAGGAGCATGTTCTTCGGAACTTCTGAACCTGAGGAATGCAGACTGCGGCACCTTCAAATCAATTCGCAAACAAGTGAAGACAGTTCTGCTGATGGGCTTGTTTTTGTGATTATCTGATTAAAGTTTGAATTATATTAACTGTGCACAACAAAGAAAGACAGACACACAGGAATAATAGTGAATAAGGATGAAAAAGAAAGTTATTGATTCGTTGTCTCATTTTCAGGGCTCGGTATCACGGTCCAGGAATAAGAATAAGGCTTCGTCATCATACTCTGCGAATTCAGGCAGGGTGAGCTCAGTGTCACCTGACAGAGTAGAAATTCCCTCATCTATGTTGCTGGCCACCTCCTCTTCATCCGGCACGCTCTCTCGTACTCTGAAATCTGGTGGTATGAGGTGCTGATTCATCTTGATCATTGTTAACCTCTCCACATTTTTGGGCGAGAGGCGGCTCCGTTTGGGAGTTACAATCCCACCAGCCGCACTGAAAACCCGTTCAGAAGACACGCTTGCGAGTGGGCAAGACAAGTAGTTTAAAGCCAGGTTGGTGAGCTGTGGCCACAATTCTTTTTTCCCATGCCAATACGCCAATGGGTCAGAATTAACATAGACCTCTGTTGAGTCATTCAGATAGTCCTTCACCATCGACTCAAGGTCCTCATCCAAGGTTCCTCCACTTTGCTTAGCTCTTGCTGTGCCTCTGACCTTTTGAGAACCAAACCCACGCAGAGCTAGCCAATCCTCTTCAGCCTCCAATGTTTCTGTTGTCTTTCGTGCAGATGATCCGGTTGCCGGTGTCTTTAACGGCTGAGAGGTCACTTGTGCCACAGCCACAGGTGCAGAAGTGGATTGTTTTGACTGGGGATGGCCTGCTGATGTACTGCCATTTCCTTCAATTTCCAGCCGTTCTGTTTCAAACTTCTTGGCTGACAAGGCTAGCCAACGTTTGTACTTTGGAACATGTTCATCATCAAAAGGAAAGAATGCTTGGCCTGCCAGCGCCTTTTTGTAGCGTGGATCCAGAATAGTAGCACAAATGTAATGCTGTTCTGAGTGGATCTTTTTAAGACGTTCATCACCTTGTAGGAGCTCTAATAATTGCTCAGCCAGAAGCAAAGAGTCTTGGTTTTTATCTTTTCCAAACACAGAACACACCTCCTTCAGTTGGTCCTCCAGCATGTACAACAATGGGATAGCTTTTCCCAAATTAGAGTCCTCCTTGCTGACTGCACGCGTGAAGAACTCA
The DNA here is from genome assembly GCF_964263255.1 of Lissotriton vulgaris. NCBI lineage: Eukaryota > Metazoa > Chordata > Amphibia > Caudata > Salamandridae > Lissotriton > Lissotriton vulgaris. The sequence goes on from NW_028245126.1 coordinate 39,676, forward strand.
AAAGGACGAAGCATGCGTGTCAGGCTTTCAACTATGTTCCATTGCGGCCCACCCATCCTCAGCTCCTCTGTACCCTCTTTAAGGAAATATTGATCGAGTTCCGTATACTGCTCATACAGACGCTCAAGCATGTAGAAGGTTGAGTTCCAACGTGTTACCACCTCCTGGATGAGTGCTTTCACTGGCATTTGACGTTGATATAGCAGGCTCCTCAGCTGCTTCCGGGCCTTAAAAGAATGGCTGAAATGCTTGCACATTTTTCGGCAGGTGTCCAATACACTGTACGCTGCACTGCCTTTATTACCCAAGAATTTTTGGACAACCAGGTTTATACAGTGCGCCAAACACGGCACTCTGAAATAGTAACCGTCCCTCATGGCCTTAACTATATTGGCGCCATTGTCCGTGGAAACATAACCAACCTTGCGTTTTAGTGGGGACAGCCAGTTAAGGACCTTTGTGTTAAAGACATCCAAAATGTTTTCTGCTGTGTGACGTTTCTCCAAACCAAACATGGCTAGTGTTGCATGTTTCCGAGCACCTTTAAAAACAATGTTCGTGTCAACACCTGCGTTTAGCTTTGATTTAGCCCCTGAAAAAGAGACCCAGTGTGCAGTGATGCACATGTTATCAGCGCCAGCGCCACTGGTCCACATGTCTGTTGTCAGATGTATAGTGTGAACAGCACTCTTCTGCAAAGCTGCCCCAATCACCTTCAGAACATCTTCATGTAGTGCTGGAACCGCAACTCGGGCAAAATAGAACCGGCTAGGAACCTTCCATTTAGGGCAGAGCGCTGTCACTAATTCTAGAAAACCAACCCCTTCTACAAAAGAAAAAGGGAGAAGGTCCAGAGCTAGCATTTTAGCCAGCTTAGTGTTATACAGACGGGTCATTGGGTGGTTGCGTTCATATTGCGCTTCTGTAAACAACATCTTTTTAATGTTGCCCTGGACCAAGGATTTACGGGATGATGATGATCTCTTCGACCCAGTTACGCTCGCTGATGAACTTTTCCGCATTGATGTCTCACTCTCTCCCACACTCTTAGTGTGGCTCCCATGGGGTGTGCTGCTGACAGGGGAACTGGGTGTAAGTGAAGTGTTTGAATCGCCTTCTTCCCCCTCGTCATCATCAGATGAAAAAACAACGTTTTCATTGCGTGCAATTCCGGCTTCCTTGATCGCGTGTAGGTGCGCAAACCATTGGACATCGTGCGTTCTCCTAAGATGACCTCTCTGGCCTCCGGTACCATAGTTGGAACCCAACTTACCACGACTAAGTCGAAGCTTACAAATGCTACAAATGGCTACGTTTTCATTTTTTGGGCAAACACTAAAGAAGTCCCAAACTGGAGACTTGAAATGTCTTCGGGGGCCGGAGGAGGCAGCGATACTGGTGGTGGTGGTGGTCCTGCTGCTAATGTCAGATGAAGTGGAGGATGTGGATTGCCGAACTTCAGTACGTTTTGCACTTTCACCACCACGAATTGAGGTCGAGGACGAGGTGGGTACCTTCTTGCGAGGAAGAAATATGGAAGCGGTAGGTTTTGGTGTACTACTTAACTCCAAATCTAATGATTCCATTTCCATTGCCTCCTCGCCGACATCATCATCACGCTCAGCAGCTTCTCGGGATAGGGTCAAAATGTCTCTTTGCTGCATGCCCGGTGGGGCTGCAGTGACCTTTGTGATGACTGGCTCGTCGTCATCGTGAGAGGCTTCATCACCAGCAGTATCTGTCACTTCTTGTTGAGCCTCATCACACTCCATAGGTTTGAGTTTTTGGACGACCTTCCTTTTACGCTTAGGTACCGGTGTCAGATCATGGTGTGCCTCACTGTCAGACCGCAGTTGTGGTTCCCAAGACAGATCACTTGCATCAGAACGAGGTGGGCTTGAAGAAGATGTAGACACCCCCCTTGATCTTTTCCTTGCTAGGGATGTGGAAGACAATGAATGATCATCAGGAGGAGTGGCTTCCAATGATACCTCGGGTTCATTGTCGATTTCCTGATGTGCCCCTACTTCGGGAGGAACAACTATTGTGGGCACTTGTGAACCTCCATGCACCTTTGCTTGCGCATCTCCTTTTGCTGCCTCTTCTTCCACATGTACTTGGGCGTGTACTTGCACATGGTGTTGTTGTTGCGGCTGTGGTTGTTCAACACTTGTCAGATGAGTTACAACAACCTGTGTTGATTCAGGGACATTGCTGCTACTTTCTTGCGATGAGCCAACATCACTGGTCGATGGTGATTGGAGAAGTACACTGACTGCCTCTGAAGCACTCAAGGGCTTTGACTTAAGTTGGCGTGGTGGTGGAGGCACTGAACCCAATGGAGCAGGGGTGCTGCTCCCAGCTTGGTCCCCAGCAGATCCTGCTGCTGCAGGCGTACTTTTTTTTTTCTCCCAAAAAACGTGGCGGGTGGCACACCAGCCTCCTTGGTAACTTGCTTCTTCTGCTCCTTACTAGCAACTTTCTTGCTAGAGGAGCTACGGAGAACTTTCTTTGGGGCCATCTTCTTCAGAGCAGGTCAGACAGCAGGCCGCAGTTGCACGAATTGTAGAGTTGTCTGAGGCCAGACGTGACGTCGCGTGACGTTATGCTGCACACACACACCGCTGCAGGACTTCTTCCTGGCACTGGTGGTTCTCTTGAGTCTTGTGCACCTAAAAAAAATGGAAGACAGAGGAACATCAGTTCAGTTATAGAGCACAAAAAAATCGAAAAATACTGCAAAATCAGCACAATCCCATTCCATCCATGGCCTCCATGATGTTTAAATTCAAGACAACCCACAGAAAGACTAGGCCCATGCAAGACTCACTACCCCTGGCCATAAATAAAGGTTGAAAAGTAGGCAAAATGGTTGGAGGCCTAACAACAAAGCCTGCATTCAAAATGGCCACTTGCCTCCTAGCACATGGCCAGGGCCTGCCTGTACCAGCACTCAAAATGGCCCCCACCCACATGGCCTGTCCCCATGAACACCCCCAAAAATCGAAAAACACTGCAAAATCAGCACAATCCCATTCCATCCATGCCCTCCATGATGTTTAAATTCAAGACACCCCACAGAAAGACTAGGCCCATGCACCACTCACTACCCCTGGTCAAGGCCCCAACAACAGGTCAAAAATCGAAAAACACAGAAAAATCAGCACAATCCCATTCCATCCATGCCCTCCATGATGTTTAAGTTCAAGACAGCCCACAGAAAGACTAGGCCCATGCCAGACTCAAATACCCCTGGTGAAAAGGCCACAAGTACAGGCCCAAAAAACGAAAATCACTGAAAAATCTGCACAATCCCATTCCATCCATGGCCTCCATGATGTTTAAATTCAAGACAACCCACAGAAAGACTAGGCCCATGCAAGACTCACTACCCCTGGGCATAAATAAAGGTTGAAAAGTAGGCAAAATGGTTGGAGGCCTAACAACAAAGCCTGCATTCAAAATGGCCACTTGCCTGCCAGCACATGGCCAGTGCCTGTAGCTGCACTCAAAATGGCCACCAGCCACATGGCATGTCCCTCCCCATGAACACCCCCAAAAATCGAAAAACACTGCAAAATCAGCACAATCCCATTCCATCCATGGCCTCCATGATGTTCAAATTCAAGACAACCCACAGAAAGACTAGGCCCATGCAAGACTCACTACCCCTGGCCATAAATAAAGGTTGAAAAGTAGGCAAAATGGTTGGAGGCCTAACAACAAAGCCTGCATTCAAAATGGCCACTTGCCTCCTAGCACATGGCCAGGGCCTGCCTGTACCAGCACTCAAAATGGCCCCCACCCACATGGCCTGTCCCCATGAACACCCCCAAAAATCGAAAAACACTGCAAAATCAGCACAATCCCATTCCATCCATGCCCTCCATGATGTTTAAATTCAAGACACCCCACAGAAAGACTAGGCCCATGCACCACTCACTACCCCTGGTCAAGGCCCCAACAACAGGTCAAAAATCGAAAAACACAGAAAAATCAGCACAATCCCATTCCATCCATGCCCTCCATGATGTTTAAGTTCAAGACAGCCCACAGAAAGACTAGGCCCATGCCAGACTCAAATACCCCTGGTGAAAAGGCCACAAGTACAGGCCCAAAAAACGAAAATCACTGAAAAATCTGCACAATCCCATTCCATCCATGGCCTCCATGATGTTTAAATTCAAGACAACCCACAGAAAGACTAGGCCCATGCAAGACTCACTACCCCTGGGCATAAATAAAGGATGAAAAGTAGGCAAAATGGTTGGAGGCCTAACAACAAAGCCAGCATTCAAAATGGCCACTTGCCTGCCAGCACATGGCCAGTGCCTGTAGCTGCACTCAAAATGGCCACCAGCCACATGGCATGTCCCTCCCCATGAACACCCCCAAAAATCGAAAAACACTGCAAAATCAGCACAATCCCATTCCATCCATTGCCTCCATGATGTTTAAATTCAAGACAACCCACAGAAAGACTAGGCCCATGCAAGACTCACTACCCCTGGCCATAAATAAAGGTTGAAAAGTAGGCAAAATGGTTGGAGGCCTAACAACAAAGCCTGCATTCAAAATGGCCACTTGCCTGCCAGCACATGGCCAGTGCCTGTAGCTGCACTCAAAATGGCCACCAGCCACATGGCATGTCCCTCCCCATGAACACCCCCAAAAATCGAAAAACACTGCAAAATCAGCACAATCCCATTCCATCCATGGCCTCCATGATGTTTAAATTCAAGACAACCCGCAGAAAGACTAGGCCCATGCAAGACTCACTACCCCTGGGCATAAATAAAGGTTGAAAAGTAGGCAAAATGGTTGGAGGCCTAACAACAAAGCCTGCATTCAAAATGGCCACTTGCCTCCTAGCACATGGCCAGGGCCTGCCTGTACCAGCACTCAAAATGGCCCCCACCCACATGGCCTGTCCCCATGAACACCCCCAAAAATCGAAAAACACTGCAAAATCAGCACAATCCCAAACCATCCATGCCCTCCATGATGTTTAAATTCAAGACACCCCACAGAAAGACTAGGCCCATGCACCACTCACTACCCCTGGTCAAGGCCCCAACAACAGGTCAAAAATCGAAAAACACAGAAAAATCAGCACAATCCCATTCCATCCATGCCCTCCATGATGTTTAAGTTCAAGACAGCCCACAGAAAGACTAGGCCCATGCACCACTCACTACCCCTGGTCAAGGCCCCAACAACAGGTCAAAAATCGAAAAACACAGAAAAATCAGCACAATCCCAATTCATCCATGGCCTCCATGATGTTTAAGTTCAAGACAACCCACAGAAAGACTCAGTCCACCCACCACTGAGTACCCCTGGGCAAAAGGCCCCAAAACAGCCCAAAAATCGAAAATTCCAAAATTTTAATTGCAGCAACTGTAATGCCCCAAACAAACTTACTTGTAAAATTTCTAATCCAACAGTGATCCAAAGAAAGTCAAAAAGGCCTCAAATCCAAATATCCAGCAGCATCCACAAAAAGTAATCCTTCCAGCTCCAGACCCAAATGAAAAGTGACCAGGAGATGGACAAAGCACTGGGAGGAGCCTGCTGAACAGGAACAGGAAGTTGAAGACTGTGGGGCACTTCCTTCCTCCCACCCCCCTGCCCCCCTCCCCAAAATGGACTCCTCGCTAAAAAAGTGCAGGCAAATGTCAAACTAAGGAGTTATTCAGATAAAAATCATCATTTCTAGAAGGTTTATGCTGCTTGCTGGTGGATTTCTTGTGCAGAATTGCAAATTTATATTTTCGCTCGCCGCACCTCAAATCTCGCAATTGCGAAGTACCGCGAGACGTGATCTCGCCGTACTCGCGTTGACAAACTATCGCTGGCAAGCCGCGATGACGTAATCGCGCTCACCAATTCCCGCGGGATCACACAGCAAGATCCAAAATGGCGCAGCACTCGCAAACTATCGAAAAAAACAACTCGGCAAACAATGATAAACGCCGCGCGCCGCAAAAATTGTATCACCAACGCCGCGCGCCGCCAAAAAAATCCGCTGCGTGCGAATTTGCGGATTTTGCGGGAAATTCGCAAATCTCGCGGATTGCGAATTTCCCAAAAATCCGCAAAATCCGCGAGCGTAACGGATTTTCCGCCCATGCTTAATCATTATTCTCTCAAAACAAAGGCCATTGCTGTAACAAAAACCTTAAAACAGCTTGAGCAATCATAATGAACGTGTGCAATTAGGCTAACACTAAAAGCTTCTAGGGCAAAACTGATTCCATCCTTGACTTACGCCTTGTTAGTTGTAAATGAAAAGAAAGTCAAGAAAATAGGAACATTTTGTAGCCAAAATGCTCGTCTTTTATTTAACTTATGATACTCTACCCCTCATGCAATGATTAGACTTGAACTAAACCTTCCATCAATTGAGGCCGACTGATTGACTCAGAAAATCAATTATTTTTGTGGCTGTGCTTCTGCAAAAATGGATTCCTTGAGAGGGTTGATATAGTGAGAACTGAAACAGAATCCCTCAGTGAACTCTTGCCTTTTCCCTGATCAAATCACTGCAGCTTTCATAGATCATAATTTGGCACCTTTTAAGGATCTCTTGACATTGCCCCAGTTCATATGCAAAAAAATGTATTAGGGAAAGGCTTCAGGAGTTGTTTCGCCTGAGAGACTTATTAAAAGCATCAATCTACAAACAAACAGAGCCACTTATGGAATCTTATGTTCACCCTAATCAAAAGTATATTGAGGCCAATCTTGTGGGGGCGTGGCTTGGATGCCGAGGAGGTAGGCTGCGTGAGCCCGGAGCTCCGCGCCCGATCCCAGATATCATCCTGATTATCCACGCGAATTCCAGTGAAATTTGGAAAATCCGTGATTTAAAGGCATTGCGGAGGCAGCGGCGTTCAGAGTGGACGACCTGGAGCTGTTCTTCGTCCTGAAAATCGACCTCGAGTCAATGCATCGGGTGTGATAACCATCGATCTAAGATGGCGTCCTGAGGCCTGGACGATTGTCGCAGTCGGCGGAGGTGGTTTGAGGCCTGATTCTCCTGCTGATCCAATACTAGCGGTGATTACCGGACCGGAGGGCCTCCCCTAACCCTGTCAGCAGGCACAGGTGGCCTTTCCTCGCCCAGGTGGCGAGTTACTGGGACACAAGAACGCAAGCAAATTCTCTGAGGAGGCCCCAAAATGGCGGCGGCTTTGTGATGTCGACCCTGACTCTCCGCGCGTAGACTGGCACCTCGAGACCCCGTTGTGGCAGAGGACTTCCGGGAACTGGCCCCACGGGTGCGGTCAGAGCAGCGCTCAGTGCCCTACAGGTGTCTTAGATCCCTGATCCTATCGCCCGGGGAGCTATCCGGTGGCGAGGTCCTGCAGTGCGGAGACAGCGAGGAGAACAAAGGGGACCTGGGAGCCAGTGCCTACTGCAGCCAGGATGGTGAGACCAAAAGGGAAGGGGGACGGAGCGGCTGAATCGGAAACGATGGATGGAGCGGATCGAGACCACTCTGCTCTCCAGCGAATGCAAGACCGTATACCAGAGGCCATCGCGACCACGAAAGACGCCCTGCAGCAGGACATCGCCCAGGTGGCGACGGGCCTAGGTCTCCTGAAAGCGGACAAGCTTAAAGACAGAGTTAAGAATATGGAGATATCTATTCAGGAATTGGCCCCGGACCACGCAGCGGTGAAAGCACAGATGGCGAATGCTTTGGACAGGCTGAAGGTGTTGGAGAGGAGGGCCGAGGATGCGGAGAATAGGAGTAGGCGCAACAATGTTCGCCTCGTGGGCCTTCCGGAAAAAATTGAGGGCGATGACATGGTGGGCTACCTCGATAATTGGCTCCTTTCTTTTCCCTGGAGCGGGCCCACAGGGTTCCAGCCCGACCTCCGGCCCCGGGCCTGCCGCCTCGCCCGGTGGTGATTAAGCTACTTCACTACAAGGATCGAGACTGGCTACTACAGAGGGCGAGGGAGGCAGGACCCTTTCAAGTTGACAATAAGAGAGTCACCTTGTTCCCGGACTACACTTTTGAGACCCAAAGACTCAGGGCCAATTTCCTGTCGCTCAAGCGTGAGCTCCGTGGGGAGGGTATAAAATACTCCCTTCTCTTTCCAGCGAAGCTGAGAGTAGTGGTGGACGACAAGTCGCTTTTCTTTACCACCTCGGCGGACGCTTGGGCCTGGTGGGACACATACAAGGCTGGTACGGACGGAGCTAGAGCCAGGGTGGGGGAGGCTAGAGAGAAGCAGCCGATCAGGAAGTTACAGCGTATTCGCAAGAATCGGCGGAGAACTGGGAAACCATCGGTGTCACAGACGGAGACAGAGAGGAAGGCAGCCCTACAGGCGGTGGTGGACCTCTCTGGCACGGCAAGGAGCCAGTCCGGGAAGGGCACGGACTCGGAGGAGCAGGGCACGGGATCGGAGACGGAACTTTCGGAATTCGGAGGAGCCAAGGGCCCCATCGTCACGCCTCAAACATCTGGGGAGATAGTCAAGACATGAAACGCTGGACTTGAGGAGCGACCTGTTGGTCAGACACTGGGGCGCTGTGCCCGTGTGCGCAGTTTACCACTATATGGGACTTCGTGAGTTTTCATGGGGGGATCATGGGGCGGGATATGCGGGACTGATTTGCTTTGACAAACTCCTTCGGCAGCGGTCCGCGCCCTACTGGCCCTTACGGTCATCGCAGTGGAGACTGCGAGTATTAGTGCCTTTCTTTGAGGGGATATTTAGTTGTAACAGTTTGGATGGGTTCACTTCCAATTGTGGGGGGGCCTGTCCTGGGGGGTGGGAACCGAGAGTAGTTGGGGATGCTCAGGTTGGTTTTGGGGGGATGTGGGGTTCATCTGTTTGGAGTGGGAGGGGGGGCAGCATTATGTTGGCGCGAGCGCATGGTCGATGGCTGTTATTGTTCTGTCTGCGGGTGCAGGGGGGTATGCCTAATTCGGGGGCTTTGAAATGTGTGACCTGGAATGTGCGGGGTCTCCATACCATGGTGCGTAGACACAAGGTCCATGCGTATCTGAAACGTAGGGGTGTGCATATAGCTTTTCTTCAAGAGACGCACCTCACCAAGCAGGAGGGAATAGCGCTACAGAGGAGGTGGAGGGGGCAGCTATTTAACACAACGTATTCGGCCTTTGCGAGGGGGGCATTGATTTGGATACGGGCAGGGGTCCCCTTCCAGGTCACTAAAAAAGTAGTAGATCCAGAGGGTAGATTTGTGGCTGTGGAGGGAAGACTTAGGGGCCGGATAGTGTCTCTCTGTAGTGTGTATGCTCCGAATGTAGATTTGCCCGCTTTCCTGACAGCGCTTTCGGGCAAACTGGCGAGCTATTTGGCAGGGCCGATGGTCATGGGAGGAGATTTCAATTCGGTGGTGGATACTGATTTGGATAGATCCCATCCCCCTTTGCACGCCTCCCCAGTACACAGGGTAGCGAAACGTCGACTAGATTGGCAGGAGAGTTGGGACCTGGGGGACGCCTGGAGGGCACTACACCCTACCACGAGGGATTACTCCTTTCATTCTACTTTACATGACCTGCATGTTAGGCTGGATGTGTTTCTGTGCTCTTCGCATATGCTCTCGGCAGTGGGGAGCGTGGAATATTTGGCCTGCACGTTGTCGGACCACAACCCTCTGTTGTTGTCCCTGAACTGGATGGTGGAAATCAACTGTGTCCTAACATGGCGGCTGCAACCTGATACATTGGATGATTTGCTTTTTAGGGAGGCCTTGGGGGAGCGAGTGACACGTTATTTTGAGGAGAATATTGGCTCCGCCTCCACTAGGGCTGTGGAGTGGGATGCGTTTAAGGTGGTGGTCAGGGGTCACTGTATCGGGAGCGCTGCAGGTGCTCGTAAGACTTTGTTGGATGATCTTGAAAGAGCGTAGCGGCGGTTGAGGGAGAAGGAGAGAGAGCGCCCGAATCATCCTGAGCTTCAGGAGGGGGTTAGTGGCGCCAGAGAAGCGATGGCGGTGGAGCTAGAGCGGTTGGGTAGCTTCGATCACAAGGTACATCTGACGAGAGCGCATGCGGAGGGCGATAAGGCAGGGTCGATGCTGGCGTGGGTTGCCAACCCGATCAGGCGGGGTGCTCCATTCATGGCGGTTCAGGAAGAGGGGGGCGGGCTTTGCCACACCCAAGCCGGGAGCCTGGATAGGTTTAGAGCATATTATGAGGGTTTGTATGAGAGCAGGCTGACGGGCTGGGCGGAAGGATTGGAAACCTTTCTTGGGGGGTTGAGCTGCCACAGCTAGAGAAATCAGAAGCAGAGGAGCTGGGTCGGCCTATAACGATCGGAGAGATAGGGAGTGCGGTGAAACAGATGGCCAGGAATAAAACCCCAGGGCTTGACGGTCTGCCGATAGAGTTCTATAGCAAATACTTGGAGTGCCTGGCCCCACAACTGCAATTGGTCTACAACGAGGCGCAATCGCGAGGTAGACTCCCGCGGTCAATGTGCGAGGCCCTTATGATCCCGTTGTTAAAACCTGGTAGAGCGAGTGAGGCCCTCTCATCTTACCGTCCATTATCTATGCTTACGACGGATTACAAGATACTGAGCAAAATCCTGGCGAATAGATTGTTGACTCACATGACAGGCTTGATTCATAAAGATCAGTGCGGCTCCATCCCAACGCGAAATACCACCCACAATATTCGCAGGCTGACTAGGCTGTTGGGGGCTCGGTTATCGGAGAGGACTACTCCATTTGTGCTCTCCATAGATATCGAGAAAGCCTTCGATAGTCTTGAATGGGAGTATCTGTATGAAGTGATGAGGCGTTTCAGACTAGGGGAGGGCTATATTAACTGGACCAAAGTCCTATATACGGAAGCCACGGCTGGGTTAGAGTGGGTTCACTGATCTCGAATCAATATCCGGTACGACGCGGCACTAGGCAGGGGTGCTCCCTTTCCCCCCTTTTGTTCGCGTTGGCAATGGAGCCTTTTGCAGCGGAGGCCAGGTCCGGCCGCTACTACAAGGGGTTGGTCTACAGGGCCAGGAGGCATGTCATCTCGTTGTATGCGGATGACTTGCTGATGTTTTTGGCCGATGCGGACGAGGAGTTGCTGGGAGCGAGACGTTTGCTAGAATTATTCGGGCAGATGTCGGTCCTGAATGTGAATTGGCCCAAATCTTGTCTGTACCCGCTGAGACGGGGAGAGCCATGCCCCCTCACGGCGCAAGAACTCCGATGGGAGCCTCACTGCCTGCACTACCTCGGCGTTTATGTTTACCACACCCCGGCAGATATGCTGGATGGTAATATCACTCGTTGTATTAATGCCTTGAAAGGGTGTATGGATTTCTGGGCTACTCTCCCACTCTCGCTGGCAGGTCGGGTCTCCTTGCTTAAGATGGTGGCACTACCTAGGCTACTATATTATTTTAGAACTCTCCCGATATGGGTGCCAGGCTCCGTCTTTCGGCGCCTGAGATCGCTGGTCATAGCGTTTCTGTGGGGCACGGATCGGCGGCGAATAGCACTGGATACCCTCTTGCGACCCAAAGATGAGGGAGGCATGGCGGTGCCTGATTTCGAATGCTATTACCTGGCGGCTCAACTGCAGACTTTCACACAGGAGGTCGCGAGGGTGTACCGAGGCCCGGAGCATTCTAGAGATGAGGGCACTCCGCAGCATGTGCTTGCGTATATCACGCTGCATCAGAAGTTATTGCTTAGAGATCTAACAGTGGAAGAGCAGACGCTCCGACTTTGCTGGAACCGGGCGCGCAAACGAGCAGGAATCCACCGCATATATGCTCCGGAGATCCCGCTGGGAATGGTCACAGCCCTGCCTCATGGTGGCGACTGGTCGAGACTGCTAGGTTGGGAAGAGGCTGGGGTTCAGAGGCTGGGCGATTTGTATGAAGACGGTGCATTGCTTCCGTTTCAAGAGCTTCAGGAGCGGTTCGACCTTCCACGAGGCGATTATTTATTGCATGCGGCGATAACGGGCGCCATGCAAGACCACTGGGGAGAGGGATTGCAGGAACCTGCGACCTCCATGGCGTGCCAATACACGATGATGGCGGCCGGAACCTTTAAGGCGATAACCTGTCTGTATTCCAGAATGTTGCGGGAGGCCTTGCAGCTGCTCACAGCTCTAAAAGCTAAGTGGGAACTGGACCTCCAAATGGAGATTCCTGACGCCACTTGGGGTCAACTATTGCGGAGGGCGCGGAAGAGCACGAGGAACGCTAGATTCCAACTCATACATTTTTATATTATTCATCGAGCATACCTCACGCCAGGGAAACTACGGCAGTACTTTGGAGTAGAACAAGCGGCCTGTCCTAGGTGCAACACACTGGGGGCGGATCTGGGACACATGCTGTCGGATTGCCCTACCTTGGGGGAATACTGGCAGGAGGTTGGGAGAGCTTTAAACAACGCCACGGAAAGGGAGATACAGTACACTAAAGCAGTGGGGGTGCTGCACTGGTTTCCACACACATCCAAAAATAAGACAACCAGCAGATTCATAGATATGGGGCTGATATTGGCGAAGAGGGAAATAACCAGGAATTGGAAATCGAAAGTGGGGCCCACATACAAGCGCTGGTATGGTGAATGTCTGAGGTGGGCAGCCTGTGAAAGCACTTTACGATACCAGATGGCTAGGAGGACCGATGATGAGAAAGCCATGGAGAGGGCAACAGCAAAATGATGGTGCAGGCGCTCCGGGATGATAATGATGAGGAGGAGGGAGAGGATACGGACTCTGAAGCGGCCGACCCCATTAGCGCACCTAGGAGCACACCTTTAGCGAATGTTTAACTCCTCCTTGCACACACCAGACCTTATTTTTTCTCTAGGATTCTACTATAGCGCTGCCACGGGGGGGGGGTTCGGGAGTTTGGGGAGTTGGGGGGGCGGTTGATAGGGGGTGGGGGAGGGGCGAAAATTTAAAAGCAGTCCGCGTCTTCCTGTGTTTATGGCCACGGACATTGGACAATGAAGCAGGAAATGGACTCATTATATTTGTTGCTCAGTCTTCTACCTGGAGACGTGAATAGCATGTTGGGGGGGGGGCGAAATGATTATGTGCCTTACTGCTATGTTGATTTGCTATCCATCAATGTGTTGTCTGTGCAATTATTTTGGTGCTGCAATAAAAACGATGTTACAAAAAAAAAAATTGAGGCCAATCTTGTGGCATCAATAAAACACACTTTTCTGAGATTCCACCTATTATATATCCAACTGAAAGAGTCTGAAGGTCCCTGGAATTTTAAATCAGCTCCCCTGTCTAAAGTTTTTTGGTAATTATCTAAATTAATCTTTAGATCATATTACCTGTCTCTGTCCCAGGCTAATGGATTTCTTTAGAAAATATGTGTTACCCTCCCTCAGGCACTTATCTGTGTGCACTTTGAAAGAGTCTACCACAGTAGGCATGGGCGGATTTTGCGGATTCGCAATCCGCAAATTTGCGGATTTGCGAATTTGCGGATTGTGAAAATCCGCAAAATCCGCGAATTCTCGCGGATTTTGCAGATTTTTCTTGTGTTCGCACGGGTTTCTGCAAGTTTGCGAGGGTTTCGTACAATTGCGAACTTACTTGTTGGGTCGCCAGTTTTGCGTACTTGTTGTTTCTACGTGCCCAGCCTGTTTGCAAGCCTTTTTTTCATCACTGCCACCCTCTGTCACCACTGGCACTCTCTTTGTTCACCCATGCCACCCTCTGGCTCACCCATGTCACCCTCTGTGTCATCACAGCATCCTCTGTCAACACTGGCACTCTGGTTCACCCATGCTACCCTCTGGCTGGCACACCCATGCCACCCTCGGTGTCATCACAGCACCCTCTGGTTGACCAGTGAGTGTACATTATTGTGGCAAAGCAAAGCACACCTGCTAAGTGCTTTAAGTTTTGCAAAATTAAATTACAACAACACCTGCCCTGCCCCAACTGACATTAATGAAGGCTGGCACCTGCTTGTCTGCTCCCTTTACTTTGTGTTGCAATGTAAATTTTTTTTAACAGGATCTTTGTTGGCAATGGCATACTTGTAACTATTCTGTGACTGTCAGAGCAGGGTCACACAATAGTTGCAAGTAGGCAACCGAATTCTGGAGGGCCCCTTCAGGAAGCACTACAGGGAATGGTTACAAATGATGAGGTTGAAATGCACCTGCTCATTGCTTTTGCTTTAGCAAAAATCATTTTTCGGTAATTTCGCGCTATTCGCGAGGCGCGGCGTCGTGCGAAATCGACCGTGGAAGCAGCGAACTCGTGCGAACTACCCCAAGGTCGAGTATGGGCGCCGCCATTTTGTTTGTGTGACGTATTTCCGTTTCCGCCCGCTATGTGTAATCTCGCGGAATGAGCGCCTTGCGAATACAAGTTTGCACGAGTTTGCGAGAGAAATCGCGTGCAAACTTACTTACGCGCACGTGATCGGGCCGCCATCTTGTTTTTCATTCATTCCTATGTGTCTGGGCATGGTGTTTCTATCCTCTCTAAATCTCTGCCATCCTTTGCTTGTTTTAATATTTTTTGAATCTATTTAAATTATTATCTATCCCTCTAGTTTTCTAGCTATATATTTTTGTGTTTTAGGCTACTTTTGTTCACTTTTCAACTACTTTTTTAAACTTTTATTTTCTTCTTCCCTAGTCTTATTCTTTTTCATTTTTTCTCCTTGTTGCTACCACCTGCCCAGACCAAGGTGAAGCCAGCAGTCAAGCTGCCCAAGACGGGCCCCGCAGCCCGTGCCCGGCTCCCGTATAGCCGTTTGAGGGCGGAAATGGTGGTGCCCAGGGTCATCTTCAGCCCTGAGGAGGTGGGCGCACTGGTCTACTATGTACAGCGCCGCCTCCCCAGGACCATCGCGGCAGACGGCAGGATCGCTGCTGGCTACAACAACCGTCAGTAGAGACGGAAGCGGTGGGAGCCGGTGTGCCGGGCCCTGTTTGATATCTCGGGGGTCCAGCGCACCTACAACCAGGTGACCCACCGCTGGACGGATATCCTGGACAGGGAGCGCGACCTGCTCGACCTGCTGGGAGTGGAGGTCCCCGGGCTTGGTGAGTAGTAGTAGCAATTTTTTCATCACTCACTACTCTGTTTTTTCTCCTGCTCTGTGTGTTATATTGCAAATGTTTGTTTTAACTTTTTTACAAAGAGCAATAATGCTGCCGATTACATTGATAGTAGAGGTAAATTAATATTTCAAAATCTTCTGTGCATTTCAGGTGCACTGCTCTCCTTCTCTGTGGCGGTGCCACTGCTTATTTGTTTTCTATTTTGTGTTCATTTAATTGGGCTGAGTAATGTATGAGTGTACTTTACAGAACTGCGTAATGCTAGACAAAAAGGGGCAGATTTACAAGCCCATTGCACCACGTTTACGCTGCCTTACCTGACGCAACAGCGACGTAAACGTGGCGCATCCCTGCGAGTCATGTACAACGTGATGCATCTAGGGAGATGCGCCACGTTAAGGCCTGGGCCTGCGCCACAATGGGTGCGTTCCCATGCAGGGGGGGGGGGGGCGGTCAGGCAGCTGTGCGCCTCGCAAAAGTGCCTGCGTGAAATCTACAAGATTTAACGCAGGCACTTCCGCGGCGCTGCTACGTCAATTCTTTATGCCTGCTTGCTTGAAGCAGGCGTAAGGACTGATGCGGTATGTTGAGTATTGGGCAGCCCTGAGCATTGCTAGAGTTGCATCGCGCCTGCGATGCGACTCTAGAGATGCGCCCCTCTTTCGTCACGAGATGCGTCACGCATCTGCCTACCCTTGCGCCGGGTGTGCCGCATTGTAATTGCGGCGCATCTGCCGTGACGCAAGGTTAGTTTTGCGTTACGCATTTGTTCTGGCGCACCTCTGGAGGTGTGCAGCCCAGAACTCGTAAGTATGCCCCTAAGTGTCAGATTTGCAATTACCTGCGCATCCCTGATAAGTGTGCGGCACGCCAGCACCACCCATGGTGCGCCGTATTTACAATGCGGCACACCATGGTCCCAAAACGTCACCGAAGCGTTACGCATCGGTGCCGTAAAGGCGGCTCATTGATGGAGTTGCGTCGCAACGATGGCGCAGCTCCAGCAATGCTGCGTCAAGCCGTACGTCTGCTTCATGCAGGTGCAGGGTTTGAGTGACGCATCATTGTCCTAAATGACTGATTGAAATTTTATATATTCCCCATAGCCACTTTTAGCATGTGTTCCTGCGCAGGAACGCCCTCCCATGCGCTGGAACGCTCCCTTATGGCGCAGGGCTTTAGAATGGGATGCATCTCCCATATGCGTCACGTTGTTAATATACGCCACAACATGGCGCCTCTCTTGTTGTGGTGCTGCATCACAAAAGTGACGCAAGAACGGAGCAAAAGAGCTGCAAGGGGCTTGTAAATCTGCCCCTAGAGTAGAGGCTCAGGTGCAGTCCTTCCTTTGTAGCCCTCTTTTTGGCTGAAATAGTTGGTTCTTGTTCTTTCTAAATGTTTGATTTGGTTGACAAGGACATCGACAAGCAGCAATCATCAATGTTTTCTGTTCTTTCTTTCATGTTGTACGTCAGGTCCCCCCAGGGGCAAGCGGACGGAAGTGGAACAGGAGGATGCTGTGGCTCCAAAGGAGGAGGATGCAGGCTAGGGCGGCGAGTGCTCCTTTGCTGGCCCTAGTAAGTTTTCATTTAAATATCGAGGACCTATTTTAATTTTTTTGAAATAGTGTTTCGATAGGAGCACAATCCATAATTCTACTGTTGCAGGGACAATTCTCCACAAACCGAACTATGGACACTAAACACCAGAGTAATAATATTTCAGAGTGGCGTGTTTGGCGCACTGTATAAACCTGGTAGTGTCAGAGGCACGGACTCCTCCTTGCAAAAATTGCAAAACCTTTCGCTCAGTCACTGTAGTCTGGAGGACCAAAAACCACCGAGTCTATTCAAGTTTAAAAGCTTTATTAAAAGGAAACACATATACTAAAATTAAGTTAGCTGGAAATGGAAAAGTGCTTGGTGCTGAGTTGATGAGTAATGGAACACATTTCTTGTGGTCGAGCCGAGCTTTCACCTGGTTTGAAGTTGATGTTGCTCTTGTCCTTAGAACTAGAAGTCCAGCTTCTGTCTGTTCAGAGAAAAATGGTGTGTGTTAAAATTAAGCAAGCATTCATCAATTGTGACAAAAAAGTGCAGCAAGACAACAGCCTTCCCTGGAAGGAGGGACATTTTTAATTTAGAGTAGACAGTCAATTACTTTTTCTGTTGTTTTCACATTTCTTCATTCCTAGACCAAATACTAGTGAGTGGTGTAATCTAACATTCTTAAATCTACTTTGTAGGTGGAACATCTGGTGGCGGGGCCAGCTCGGATGTGGTGGTGGTGGTCGACTCCGAGGACAACCCTGGGGAGGAGGCGGCGCAAGTGGCCCAAGCAGATACTGTGAGGAAGCAGACAGTGGTGGTGGCGGGTAGAGGTAAGCTAAAAATGCCAGAAAAAAACAATTCTAAATCAGGAGGATGTGGTTATAGAGCATGGGTCCCCACAAACTTTCTCTCGGGGCCAAATTGACAGCGTGGTTTGTGGCCAAGGGCCGCACCGATGGGGGCAGGGTCAGTGGGGGAGGGGGGTGGATCTAGAGCAACAAAAAAAACTATGACCACTGAGCCACCAGACCTGGCATACACACATCTTTCTTTCTCTCTCTCTCTGTCTCTCTCCCTCCCTCTCTCTCTCTGTCTCCCTCCCTCTCTCTCTGTCTCCCTCCCTCTCTCTCTGTCTCCCTCCCTCTCTCTGTTTCCCTCTCTCTCTCTCTCTCTCTCTCTCTGTCTCCCTCTTTCTGTCTCCCTGTGTCTCCCTCTACCTCGCTGTCTCTCTCTCTCTGTCTCCCTCCCTCTCCCTCCCTCTGTCACCCTCTGGCTCCCTCCCTCTCTCTCTCTCCTGCTGTCTCCCTCTCCGTCTTCCTCTCTGTCTGTCCCTGTCTCTGCCCCTATCTGTCAGTCTGTCCCTGTCGCTATCTGTCCCTGTTTCCCTCCCTCTGTCTCCCTCTCTGTCTCTCTGTCTGTCTCTGCCTGTCTGCCCCTTTCCCTGTCTCTGCCTCCATCTGTCTCTGTCTGTGTCTCTCTGTCTGTCTCTGTCTCCCTCCCTCCCTCTCTCTCTCTGTCTCCCTCCCTCTCTGCCTGTCTCCCTCTCTTGCTCTCTCTTCCCCTCTCTCTCTCCCTCTGTCTCACTCACTCTGTCCGTCTCCCTCTCTCTCTGTCTCACTCCGTCTCCGTCTCTGTCTCCCTCTGTCTCTGTCTCTCTGTCTCCCTCTCTGTCTCCCTCCCTCTGTCACCCTCAGTCTCAATCCCTCTCTCTCTCTCCCTCTGTCTCCCTCTCCATCTCCCTCTCTATCTCTCTGTCCCTGTCTCTGCCTCTATCTGTCTGTCGGTCCCAGCCTGTTGTAATTACCATATTGTCACTGGGCCAGCACTGGATGGACCTGCGATCCAGGGGCGGGGGGGCAAGCGCCCCCCCTTGCCCCTCCCTGCGGATGCACATGATACTGGCCTCAATAGTTTTGTACTGCGCTGGCTAGTTGGTAGTTGTACTGTGACACAACTTTCTGCGGAATCATTTTGTGTTAATCATATTCTTAAAGAGCATTGGTTACAGATTATGTCTTTCTTTCTTCATATAGTTGGTCGTACAAAAACATCCAAACCATCCCGGAGTATGCAGGCTCTACTGGCCCGGCAACGGAGGCTGGATGCCACTGTTGCCGAATATCGGCGGCTGGTGGAACTGGAGTGGGAGGACACGCAGTCCAGTAGATCTTCTGGGACACCTGCATCCTCCTCCGCGCCCCCACGTTCCGCCGGTCACCACAGTGCTCCGGCGGTACGGAGCCGGGCTGGCAGACGCCACCGCCGAGCAGCAAAGGCTGCCCCTCACAGTACTGTCAAGGCTCGCTTGCGCCGTGCAACCCACAGTGTCCGACCTGGAGGCGGAGTTCCGCAAGTTGAAGGGAAATCAAAGTTTGTTGGAGGGCCTCCGCTTAGACCACGCCATCCTCCGGGAGCAGTACGATGCCCTGGCCCTAAGGCATGATGCCCTGGAGGCCAAAGTCCACAGCATGCATCCCTAGAGTGTCCCTTGCCCCTTTTTTATAGACTTTTGGGGGGTGGGAATTGGGAGTTGGGGTTTTTGGGGACTTTTGAAGGACTATTTATTTGTTGGGGTTAGGGAGGGTCTTGCGGGAGATTATTTTTTTAGGGATATAAAAATATACTTTTTCAAACTTTATCTGAGCATACCTGTTTTTTACTACTTTTGAGCCTGGTGGGTGGTGGTTTTGCAGTAAGTTCGTTTTACTGAACACTGTCATCGTGTTGGTTCTCTTGTAATTGGCCAAATGTTTTCCAAAGTAAATGCCTGTCACAGAGTAAGTTAATTCAAGAGTCCTAGGACTTTACTAGTACCACTGTCACTCTCTCGCCACTCCTAATACTCCATTATACTACCTCCCATCCAAACGCTTATCTTACCTGTAATTTGTGTTTGAGGGCTGGCTCCACCTGGAATTCACA
This sequence comes from Lissotriton vulgaris, assembly GCF_964263255.1. NCBI lineage: Eukaryota > Metazoa > Chordata > Amphibia > Caudata > Salamandridae > Lissotriton > Lissotriton vulgaris. The sequence continues at coordinate 59,217 of NW_028245126.1, forward strand.
GTGTCCTAAAGCGTTCTGCAGCAGGGCCCCGACTGGAGTTTCCCGGCGTGGATTTGCTGCAAAACAAAAGCAATCAACATTAGAAATGTGGCAGCGGTGCTCGCAGAACCCAAAACCTACACCCAAAAACCTAGAAGCCCCACAGACAGCAACCCTATGACAGGCAAGCGAGCAATAACGCCTAAACGACGTTCACGTGTAATTGGCCAAATGTTTTCCAAAGTAAATGCCTGTCACAGAGTAAGTTAATTCAAGAGTCCTAGGACTTTACTAGTACCACTGTCACTCTCTCGCCACTCCTAATACTCCATTATACTACCTCCCATCCAAACGCTTATCTTACCTGTAATTTGTGTTTGAGGGCTGGCTCCACCTGGAATTCACAGTGTCCTAAAGCGTTCTTCAGCAGGGCCCCGACTAGAGTTTCCCGGCGTGGATTTGCTGCAAAACAAAAGCAATCAACATTAGAAATGTGGCAGCGGTGCTCGCAGACCCCAAAACCCACACCCAAAAACCTAGAAACCCCACAGACAGCAACCCTATGACAGGCAAGCGAGCAATAACGCCTAAACGACGTTCACGTGTAATTGGCCAAATGTTTTCCAAAGTAAATGCCTGTCACAGAGTAAGTTAATTCAAGAGTCCTAGGACTTTACTAGTACCACTGTCACTCTCTCGCCACTCCTAATACTCCATTATACTACCTCCCATCCAAACGCTTATCTTACCTGTAATTTGTGTTTGAGGGCTGGCTCCACCTGGAATTCACAGTGTCCTAAAGCGTTCTGCAGCAGGGCCCCGACGAGTTTCCCGGCGTGGATTTGCTGCAAAACAAAAGCAATCAACATTAGAAATGTGGCAGCGGTGCTAGCAGACCCCAAAATCCACACCCAAAAACCTAGAAGCCCCACAGACAGCAACCCTATGACAGGCAAGCGAGCAATAACGCCTAAACGACGTTCAGGTGTAATTGGCCAAATGTTTTCCAAAGTAAATGCCTGTCACAGAGTAAGTTAATTCAAGAGTCCTAGGACTTTACTAGTACCACTGTCACTCTCTTGCCACTCCTAATACTCCATTATACTACCTCCCATCCAAACGCTTATCTTACCTGTAATTTGTGTTTGAGGGCTGGCTCCACCTGGAATTCACAGTGTCCTAAAGCGTTCTGCAGCAGGGCCCCGACTGGAGTTTCCCGGCGTGGATTTGCTGCAAAACAAAAGCAATCAACATTAAAAATGTGGCAGCGGTGCTCGCAGACCCCAAAACCCACACCCAAAAACCTAGAAGCCCCACAGACAGCAACCCTATGACAGGCAAGCAAGCAATAACGCCTAAACGTTTTCACCTCCCATTTCCTCCTAACCAATTTCATCCCTTAATAGACCTTGCCAGCAATGGCCCAGCCAAGACCCGTAAACCCAGGCGCAAACAAGTTTGACACCCCCAAACAGCCAAAAATCAAATCCGGGAAAAAAGCCACACTTAGCAAAATGTATTTAAATGAGGACTCACTACTTCCAGTCCCTCTTTAGGTGACTCGTCAACGTAAGTTTCTTCATTGTGCGGAATCCAGGCATCAGCATTACGGGAAATGGATAGGGTGAGTCTGGACTGGAGGAGGAGGATAGACGACCAGGACTGAGTTCTTGTCAAATTGTGAACCTGAGGAATGCTGCGGCATCAAAATCAAGACAGTTCTGCTGATGGGCTTTTTGTTGTGATTGGGTGATTACAGTTTTGTTGTGAATGTGATCAAGCACTTGCTAAACAAAGAAAGACAGACACACAGGAATAAAAGTGAATAAGTACGAAAAATAAAGTTAGTGATTCATTGACTCATTTTCAGAACTCGCTGTCAGGGAAGCAGAACTCGTCCTCAAACTCTGCAAATTGAGTCGGTAGTACTTCTGGTAACTGAGGAAAACTTCCCTCAGGTAGGTCGGTGTCCTCTTCTTCCTGCGTGCATTCTCGTACTTTGTAATCTGGTGGTATGAAGTGCTGGTTCATCTTTATCATGGTGAGCCGCTCCACATTTGCGGGCAAGAGGCGGGACCTTTTGGAAGTCACAATGCCACCAGCAGAACTAAAAACACGTTCTGAAGACACGCTTGCGAGTGGGCAAGACAAGTAATTGATAGCCAGGTTGGTGAGCTCTCGCCATATGTTTCTTTTCCCATGCCAATACGCCAATGGGTCCTCAGTAATATTGACCGCTGTTGAGTCATCCAGATAGGCCTGCACCATTGAAACAATGTTCTGCCGGATTCCTGTACTTTGCACTTCTGTGTCCTTTCTGGGACAAGGAAACCCTCGCTGACTTAGCCAATCCTCTTCAGACATATCACCTGGGCCTGGTGCAGATGATACGGTTGCTGGTGTGGTTAACGGCTCAGAGGAAAAGTCACTCACTTCTGCCACAGGCACAGATGCAGGAGTGCTTTTTTGGGACGCCTGATGGCCTGCTGATTCACTAGTAGTACTGTCTTCTCCTACAGTTTCCTTCCGCTCTCTTTCAAAACGAATGGCTGACTGAGCTAGCCAACCTTTGTACTCTGTAACATCTGATGTTTCAAAAGGAATTAATACTTTGCCAAACAATGGCTTTTTGTAACGTGGATCCAGAATAGTAGCACAAATGTAGTGCGGTTGTTTCTTGATATTTACAAGCCGTTCATTGCTAACTAGGCGTTGTAATAATCTCTGCGCCAACTCATATGCTTCATTCGTTCCAGCATCCTTTAATTTTGAAGACACCGCCTTGACTTGGTGCTCGAGCTTCAGCAACAATGGGATAGCTTTTCCCAAATTACAGTCCTCCCTGCTGACTTCACGCGTGAAGACCTCAAAAGGACGAAGCATGTCTGTCAGGCTTTTAACTAGCTGCCATTGCTCCACCGCTAGCATCATTTCTGTCGTAGCACCACCCAGGTTGTAGACATACTCATTGACTACTGGAAACAGCTCATGCAGACGCTCAAGCATGTAGAAGGTTGAGTTCCAACGTGTTGCCACCTCCTGGATAAGTGCTTTCACTGGCATTCTACGTTCATGTTGCTTGCGCCTCAGCTCCTTCCGGGCCTTAAAAGAATGGTTGAAATGTGTGCATATTCTTCTGCAGGTGGTCAGTATTTTGTCGACTGCAAGTTCATTTTTCAAGAACCTTTGCACGACCAGGTTTATACAGTGCGCCAAACACGCCACTCTGAAATAGTCACCGTCCTCCATGGCCTTAACTACATTGCTGCCATTATCAGTGGCAACATAACCAACCTTGCATTTTCTTGGGGGCAGCCATTGCGAGACCTTTTTGTTAAAGTCATCCAAAATGTTGTCTGCAGTATGACTTTTCTCCAAGCCAAACATGGCTAATGTTGCATGTTTACGAGCACCCTTAAAAATCTCGACCAAGTCACCACCTGCATTTATCTGTTTTGCAACCCCTGAAAAAGAGACCCAGTGTGCAGTGATGCACATGTAATCATTGGCCGCGCAACTGGTCCACATGTCTGTTGTCAGGTGTATAGTGTGAACAGCACTCTTCTGCAAATCTTCCCCAATCAACTCAAGCACCTCTTTATGTAGTGCTGGAACAGCAACCCTGGCAAAATAGAACCGGCTAGGAACCTTCCATTTAGTGGCCAGTGTTGCCACGAGTTCAAGAAAACCCACACCTTCGACAAACGAAAAAGGGAGAAGGTCCACCGCTAGCATTTTAGCCAGCTTAGTGTTATACAAGCGCACAATTGGGTGGCTGCGTTGAAATGGCGCATCTGAGGAGAACATGGCTGTAATGGTGCGCTGGACAAATTTACTGGATGATGCTGATGACTTCTTCGACCCAGTTCTGCTCAGTGTTGATATTTTCCGCATTGGTGTGTCTCCCAGACTCTCAGTGTGCCTCCTATGTGTTGCGGAGGGTGTGGTGCTGCCAGGGGTACTGGGTGCAACCGGACAATTGTCTGACGCTTCTACCTCCCCGTCATCCTCAGATGAAACATCTGGTATGGGTGTATTTTGGCCACTTGCCCTTTGGGATTGCTTTCCCTCGATGTTTGCTAGGTGCGCAAACCATTCGACAGCGTGCCTTCTTTTAAGATGACCTATCAGGCCTCCGGTACCATAGTTGGTACCAGTCTTACCACGGCTAACTCTAGTCTTACAAATGGAACAAATGGCTAAGTAATCATGCTTTGCATGGACACTAAAAAAGTTCCAAACTGGGGACTGGAAACTTCTGGTTTTGCCGCACGAGGTGATACTGCCAATGCCAGATGAAGCAGTGGTGGATGAGCCTTGCAGACATCTACTGGGTTGTGCAATTATTGCAGCAACCCTACTTGAGGGAGTCGAGCTGGATGGAGGTCCCCTCTGGGGAGAAAATATGGGAGCTGTAGGTTTTGTTGAACTTGTACTACTTGACTGCGTTGGTGGTGCTACCAGTGCCACGTCGCCAGGGTCACGCTCAGCATGACGTCGGGATAGGGTATAAATGTCTGTCTGCTGCATGGCCGGTGTGGCTGGAATGACGTGTGTGATGACTAGGTCATTGCTGTCATCCTGTTCATCAACATCAGAATGCACCACTTCATCAAGTCCGACGTTCGGATCCATAAGTATGAGCTTTCCGGGGCCCTTCCTTTTAACATTTGATACCTTTCTCAGCTCATGGTTTGCCTCCCTCTCAGACGTCGGAGATAGTTGCCAATCTGGATCCAGATCATCTGATGGAGCGGGGCTTGAAGAGGAACTTCTACACACCCTCCTTGATCTTTTCCTTGCTGGGGAGCTGGGAGAAAATGAATCATCAGGAGGAGTGGCTTCGTCTTCCTAACATGATACCCCGGCTCCAAAGTCAATTTCCTCCTGTGCCCCTACTTCTGGAAGAACAACCATTGTGGGCACTTGCACCGCTCCATGCGCCGCTACATGGGCCTCTTCACTGACCTCTACTTGCAACTCTCCATGGACCTCTCCTTCTCGGCCCTCTCCTTCTCGGCCTTCTCCTTCTCTGCCTTCTCCTTCTCTGCCTTCTCCTTCTCGGCCTTCTCCTTCTCGGCCTTCTCCTTCTCCTTCTCGGCCTTATCCTTCTCGGCCTTCTCCTTCTCGGCCTTCTCCTTCTCGGCCTTCTCCTTCTTGGCCTTCTCCTTCTCGGACAGCTCCTTCTCGGACAGCTCCTTCTCGGACAGCTCCTTCTCGGACAGCTCCTTCTCAGACAGCTGCTTCTCGGACAGCTCCTTCTCGGACAGCTCCTTGCGCATGTACTTGTGCTTGTACTAGTAGCCCATGCAGTTGTTGTTGCGGCTTTGGTTGTTGAATAGTACTTGTGAGATGAGTTACAACCTGTGTTGATTGTGTGCTGCTACTTTCTTGCGATGAGCCAACATCACTGGTCGTTGGTGATTGAACCACTAAACAGGCTACCTGTGCAGCACTCATGGTGGACTTTTGTTTTTTCCACAAAAATTTAGTGGTCGAGGCACCAGTCTCCTTGGTAAGTGGTGCCACTTGCTTCTTCTTCTCCTTAGTAGAGACATCTTTCTTGCAAGAGGAGCTACGGGCACCTCTTTTCGGAGCCATCTTCTTCAGATGTCGGAACAGCAGGCCGCAGCAGGACTTCTTCCTGGCACTGATGCTCAACGATGATGCGGAGTTCTTGACTTTGTGCACCTAAAAGCAAACGAAGACAGAGGAACATCAGTTAAATATATGTTGCATATGTAGCGCTTCAATTAATAGTTTGCAAGTAGGCATTTATGAATACACACGTGCACACCACAATATGGAAATATCGAAAATAAGAATTGCTAAATTTTTGGGAAACAGGAATTTAACATTGATCCAAGAGAGCCCACAGAGAGGGTTGTAGTTTCATGTACCACTGACTCCCCCTGGGCACAATGGGTGAAAGCAAGGCAAAATGGGTGCAGGCCTATGGCACAAAGCTCACTGCCTGCCTTCAAAATGGCCGCTTGACCCCCATCCACATGGCCAGGACCATGCCTCAAAATGGCCCCCACCAACATAGCCAGCCCCCAACCCCTACTCCAAAAAGTCAAAAAACACAACACAAATCACCACAATCCAATGCCATCCATCAAGTTTCAGAAGGTTTATGCTGCCTGCTGGTGGTTTTCTGGTGCAGAATTGCAATTTTTGCAATTTCGCGAGTGCGAGATTGTTGCTTCACGACGCGAACGTGGCGAAAGACCCGCAAAATCCGCGAACAGACCGATTCTGGGCCCCCTGGGCATAATGAATGAAATCAGAGCACACTGGGTGCAGGCCTATGTCACAAAGCTCACTGCCTGGCTTCAAAATGGCCGCTTGACCCCCATCCACATGGCCAGGACCATGCCTCAAAATAGCCCCCACCAACATAGCCAGCCCCCAACCCCTACTCCAAAAAGTCAAAAAACACAACACAAATCACCACAATCCAATGCCATCCATCAAGTTTCAGAAGGTTTATGCTGCCTGCTGGTGGTTTTCTGGTGCAGAATTGCAATTTTTGCTATTTTGCGAGTGCGAGATTGTTGCTTCACGACGCGAACGTGGCGAAAGACCTGCAAAATACGCGAACAAACCGATTCTGGGCCCCCTGGGCATAACGAATGAAATCAGAGCACACTGGGTGCAGGCCTATGGCACAAAGCACACAACCTGGCTTCAAAATGGCCGCTTGACCCCCATCCACATGGCCAGAACCTGCAGGACCATGCCTCAAAATGGCCCCCCACCAACATAGCCAGCCCCCAACACCACCCCAAAAAGTCGAAAAACACACACAAAAATCACCACAAACAAACAACATCAACTTATCAATTTACTTGTGAAATCAAATTTCGAATCCAAAAGTAATCCAAAAGGCCTCAAATCCAAATATCCAGCAGCATCCACAAAAAGTAATCCTTCCCAGTCAAGATCGAAATCAAAGTGGCCAGGAAATGGACTAAGCAATGGGAGGAGCTTGCTGGACAGGAACAGGAAGTTGGAGACTGGGGCACTTCCTTCACCCCACCCCAATGGGAGGAGCTTGCTGGACAGGAACAGGAAGTTAGAGACTGGGGCACTTCCTTCACCCCACCCCAATGGGAGGAGCTTGCTAGACAGGAACAGGAAGATGGAGACTGGGCCACTTCCTTCACCCCTCCCCAATTGTAATTTTTGTAATTTCGCGAGTGCGAGATTGTTGCTGCCCGCGCCGCGGGCCGCGAGCAGTGCGAACACAAGCAAAAAATCCGTAGCGCGCGGATTTGCGGATTTTGCGGGAAATTCGCGCATCTCGCGGATTGCGGATTTACCGAAAATCCGCAAAATCCGCGAGCGGAACGGATTTTACGCCCATGCCTATACCACAGCTTGCTTCCAGTTGCAATCAAACTCCTTTATCTGACGCATGTAGAGAAGATCAGGCAACCAGGTACTGGCAATTCATGGACATCAAGTGTGCAGAGTCGAGTTTAAAGAACCTGTTCTTGAAAGTCATGTCCCTGTCTGCAGAGATGGTTGACTGACGTCAGATGTACGTGCGGCGGGAAACATCCTTTACAACGCAACTTTTACCACGCAGTGCTATTACAATGCAGGTTTTACAACGAAAACCATTACAACGCATTGCGCTGGGGGGCGCTCTAGGATAGGGAATAGATTTAATTTACTATCCAACACCTTCCCTAGTGTCCACGGGGACTGGAGTTGGAATAGTAAATTAAACTATTCACTATCTAGCACCCCAAAGCGCTATGCGTTGTAATGGTAAGGCGTAGTAAAACCTGCGTTGTAACAGCATGCGTGGTAAAAGCATGCGTTGTAACGTCATATATCCACTTGCGGCAGACCATCGGATCGTCAAACCCATGTAGACTATCACACGCTGCAGGCACTCACTGCAAGCACCGGAGATCAGGGCTTGAGCTCAGCTCGGATTTTCCCACACAGGGCTATCTGAGAGAGTTGGGCTGTGCAAGGCAAGAAGGCTGCTTCCAATCCTCTGACTCATTTTTCGCCACTGAGTTCCCAGCGTGCACACTGCTCCTCCTGGTGCGAACAGGCGACCACTGGAACTGGCAGGCCTTGTATGTTGGCCATCGCTGGTGAGTGATGACAGTGGGAGCGGCGGGGGGAGCGGAGTTGGGACCGGAGCCATGGGGTGCTGCACAAAGAGCATGAGTAGGTGAGGCGGTGCATGGGGGAAAAAGTAGAGTTAAAGTAGTGCTAAGTAAGAGTCAACGCATAGCTACCCTCCCCTCCTCGGACGCGGCAACCTCGATTCTCTGTCTGCACTACAGACTCAGCTATACTGCTATACTGATATACTGCTAAATCAACACCACCGGAAGCAGAGGCGCAGGTATCTGCACAGGCACAAGACATCATCACAGGATCCTTACAGGGCCAGGCCTTGCTGGGCACATTCTGATGTTTCAAGCACAGGGTTAGCTCATGGACTGTACTCAGTCCCTGTAAGTGCGAGGCCAGAGGCCAACTAGGTCTGAGTGCAGCTAGGGGGCATACCCCAGTGAACTCCTGCTCACCCCCGTTGTTAAAAGGAACTTAAAATTCATACAATCAGTGGACATAAACTGACCATACACAGTTTATCATCCCAAACAACTTTGCACAGCCATCTCAAATACATCACATTACACAATCTGCTACACATCCTGTAGCATTAAGCCCTGCGTATAGACTGAGTACAGACCATATCAATGGTAGTAGAAATATCTGAGGTAACCTCAACAAAGCTTTTGGTGACATGCTTCATCATCGGGTTCACCCTGACTCCTGAAGGTCAGGGTGGGCTCAACCATATTTCAGGGAGCTCTTAAGAGAAAAAAGACTGGGGGCGTAATTAGAAGATAAAAATCCCACATCCACTCCAAGGTATCCCTTTTATTAGTGGAGGCAATAAACAACCAGGGTCAGCTACCCCTGTGTTCTTGAACAAATGCTATATCCAAGGAGGCTTTGCTGAAGCAGTTGCCACAGAGACAAGAAATAGGCCAGGTGGTGAGAATGAACTGAGCCGGTGAATAGCAAGGCCAAACAAGGAATGATAATACCATACACATATATTTTACAAGGGCTAGGGTGGCCCCCCCTAAATACTAATAACAAGCAATGTACTTCAGGCACTGCAAAAAACTGCAACGTCCATTCACATTCACAGGTTTGCCTCTGAGGGAACCACACCAGTGAAGAAATTGGGCAACTCAGAGGACTCAAACAACGAAAAGTGCACATGATCTTACCCAAAATTATGTCCAGAGCAAGAGGCCATCTAGATTATAGAACTTTCTTCAAGAATGATAGGGGTCACCGGACCAAAGGCACCCAAGCAGGACCCCTTTCAATTTGATGAAAATGATGAATTAAACAGGGTAGGTCTGGACGGGCTTGAGTAGATATGGAACACGGTGGCTCAGATTCACCAACCTATTAATAAATGTGTCCTTGTTTAAGCAACTAGTGCTCATGTAAAGAGCTCTGATACCTGATTCCTTTGGGTCAAGTTTGCGTTATATAAAACTCTGGGGAAATAAAATGATCAATCTGATCAGGAGATATCATGGCCCATAGGCATGGATGGAAATAAATTGGAAAGATCAACTCCTACATATGCAAGGATCAACTCCTATAGATATATATGCAAGAAGAGGTAATTCTCATTGCCCAGATTTGCATGATATGAGATAGATGCTGTTCTTATGCATGCTTTTATTTGACTTTTCTTGTGTGCATTCTTAAAATATAACTGAGTCTATTTCTGTTAGGATGAAATGTCTCTATTTTAAAGTATTGATTGTAATGCATGACACTTTTAAAGTATGAGATTATTTGGTAGGTGCTTCTGTTGGATTTTTGAGTACTGGTTGCCATACATGACACTCTTAAGGTATGGAATCATCTGTCATCTGTTACCATGGATCTCCGCCAGGATTAAGATAAATGCTCTTGGGTCTGGTACAGCCACTCTCCTTCTAACAATATGTCTCCCACTAGATCAACCAGCTCAAACAGCTGATACTTAGAAACTGGTGCATACTGAACTCTAATGGACTCGCCTTAGAAAAGCCTCTATTCTCTTTTAAGACAAGTGTGAATTTAAGAGACATTCTGGTGTACACAAGACCTGTCGCCACGAAACCAACCAACACACCAGATCCCAGAGCCTTGCCCCCAATCACTGGACACACGAGATGTGGCTCACGTGATATATGCCATTTGCCAACAAACACTAAAAGTGTGGCTGTGGGCCTTCAATACCCTTGGGAACAACGGACACACACCAATTTTAATTCAGAATACGTCATTTACATGATCACATGCCCTTGTAAAAAACAATACATAGGCCTGACCACCAGGAAAGTTAAAAACGTATTATGGAGCATCGAAGCACCATTAGATGTCATAAATCTAACACCAAACTGATGACACATTATTTGGAAAATAAACATAAATGGGTATATAGACTCAAGAGCCACAAAAGTGGGTTAAACAACTAAATCCCATGGAACACACTGAATAGATGGGACACAGCACACGAAGGGTAACTGCATGGTCTATCTTTTCCATCCTTGCTATGTGTAATAGGTCCTCAATTAGCAGATGACACATTGGTGCAAGGAGTGTTGCGAATGGTTCCCCCTATTTTACACATACCACATGCATAGCTAGAATATGACCACAGGGGGTAGGGATTATGGCTATATACCTCTGGCTGAGTGCCTATGTGGTATACATTGAGCCAGTCCCATAGAACCATAGTGTTGTAATTAAGCATCAGCCCTTTGTATGAACTCCATCTCAGACCTTGCTAGCAGCTTTAAATGTATGTACTGTAGGACCATTGCTTTATCAATGGCGCAGCTTGCCTAGAAAAAGGTTTTCAAAACCCTTATCTAAGTCACAGGGAACACGCCCTCTCCTTTTGGTTGGGTTTTTGATATACAATACTTTGAGTTAGCATCTCTGTATAACACACACAACCAGAGTCATATGGTTTAATAAAGCTTCACAATTTTGAACACCATTCCCATGCCCTGCTATAAGCTTTAAATGTATTTAGTGAAGCATAACTGCTCATGCAACATCACATGGTGCATTAGACAATGTGGGAAACTCTGACAACGGGTCACAGAATGAGTATACACCCTTGCATTGGTTTTATTAGGTCTCGGCTAGCGTAGGCTGAGCACATGCGCAGTCTCGCTGGCGAGATTGAATGAGATAGAGGATTGTTCACTAGCGAGGTTAAGCCCCGCCCCTCTTCTCCATTGGCTGGCCTCCTAAACGGTGGCCAGCCATTGGAGAAGAGGTCCTAGTGACGTTCTTCTTTCACAGTAAGCCCCGTCCTTTTCAGACGGGGCTTCTTGTGAGGTTCTGTAACAATTGTAAGTGGTGTTTTCGACTCGCCCGAATATGGTCGAGTCTGGTATCTATGAACCGCAAATGACGAGTTTAGTGGGTGTACGCGTTTTCGCTGTGCTAGCCTAAACCGTTCGTTTGTTTCGTGGGTTTCTTCATCTGAACCCACGGGTTCCATTTTAGATACGGCATCCATTTTGTTTCTTGCCCTCAAGTAGCCAGTGAACGGACACTGTCCGCTTCGTGACCCTGGGATTCCCAAACTCTTGCGGAAGACACGTGTTCCTTTGAGGGTGTCTTTATGATGAAGGGAATGACACTGTAAGGCAGATGGCCCCGCTCGAGGCTCATCTTGCCGTCCCGGTCTATTGTCTTAGTTGTGCATTCATTAGGCACGTCTTCTTTGATCCCTGCAATCGTGTTTCCTGATACCACCCCCTTTACACTCTTTTCGATCTGTTCGCTATTTTCATCTTCCTCTGCACCTATTTCTGACTCTTCCTTGATTCGTTTACAGCTGAACGGAATGCACTAATGGTGGGAAGATGTACTTTTACAGTTGGGAACCGACAAATGCTACTGTAATTATGTTCCGGGCCCTGAATACATGAAAGCGACCCCCTATGAAATTTACTGTGGGAACCGGGTTGTAACCCTTTTGTTTGCCATGTTATCTTATGACGAAAAACTGTATAAAAGGAGCGATCCGCAGATACAATTCGAAGCAGTCTCCGTGAACATACATGTTATGTACTTCTCGTGACTTCTGTGTTCCCTGCAGTAAATAAACGTCGAATCTTTGATGCCGAAGGAAGTGTCCCGTGTCTCTGTCATTTGTACGCCGGAACAGGTAACCCACGAAGGTTTCAGGTGTTATCCCTGGCACCGCTGGGTCTTAGAAAAACCCAGTCCTTCAGTTGGCGCCCAACGTGGGGCTGCATCAGCGGTACCGGTCCAAAGCCCGAATATCGTGAGGAACTTCGTGTGAAATCTCCGAGGGAAGGTGCACCCCGCTTCATCGATCCTGTTGTCGAAACAAGTGGCCCGAAGACTTTTCCCGCGAAGATCCCCGCCTCCTGACGGCTGCGACGGACTGCTGCCCTGACTGTAGACCTGTTTTGGCGCCTGGCGTAGACCTTGGTACAGCGAGACGATTGACGGGCCTTCCTGGTGACGCCATTGTTCTTTGAGTTAAGTATTTGTGGGTCGCTCCCAAAATCCTTAGTTGTTGTGGGTGCTTAGTTGTTGCATGGTTCCATTGCATTTGTGGTTCTTTGTATTTTGCTCTTAGTTGTTCTATTTGACGTCTGCAGTCGCCAAAAACCGAGGGTTTTTGCACTTTTGCAGGGACATTGTAATCCAATAACCCTTGACGTTTGTGAAACTCGGTTAGTGTGCACGATGCTTGGCCGTAGTACTTTGTTCAGTTGCTTTAGAGGTTGTGGTGCGGATTCCCGATTGGAGGACTCGTGTCCGATACCTCCAGTTGGAACTCCAATTTATGAATTATATAGTCGACATGGTGTGGGTCCTATCACATTCAACGATTGCTGGGTTCGTTACACTAAAAATGACGGTGTCCTTAGTTGGCCACCTCATGGTAGTTTTGAGACCCCGATTTTAGATAATCTTGAAGTTAAATTGTTTCAAAGAAAAGCAAGGCCGGCCATGTTTGATTCCTTTCGGTTATGGCGTAAGGAAGCCAATCAGAAAGAAATCAAACAGCTTAAACGTAATAAGAGAGAAGGTATCGTTACAACGATGAGAAATGCAGAGCAGTTTCAGCGAGACAAAGAAGAGAAGGAAAAGGAAATTTTTGATAGATTACAACGTATGACAGTGGATAAATGTTACCCCGCTTTGCCGACGGATACGGAAAAGAAGGGAGAGGAAGCAGTAGAGGATCCTTTGTTGTCTTATCTACTGAAGTCGCCACCTCCATATGCACAGGATACCACAGCTCCCGTGGTTCCTCCGGCTCCTCAACCTGCTGTTCCGGCAGCTGCTAATCAGCCTGTCGTTGGCCCTGCTATTGCGAATACTCTTGTTCCTATTCCTCTGCTGCTACTGTCCCTACTGCTCCACCGTCTATACCTTCTCAATCTACTGTTCCCGCTACTTCCACTCTTGTGGCTACTCCTGCTGCTCCTGTTCCTCCCGTTTTTGGTCCTCCTGTTGTTACCCCTTTACTTCTCTCTTCTTCCCCGTCTGTTCGGCGACGTAGTCCTAATATTGTTGCCAACTTCTACTCTCCTCTTGGACCAATTCCTGGGTCTGCTGATTCTGATGCTCCCCAAAGACGAAGTCAGCTTCCTGGTGGTAGGGAACGTGACCCGCTATATAAAATGGCGAAAAATTGGATTAGGTATCCCCTTAAGAATTCTCCACGCATAGTTGTTGATACCTTCTCCCAATTCAATGAGCCAACACAAAGATTCGTGTTTGAAGAAATGTGCAAACTCTTACGTGATGAGATATCAGTTGACGCGGCAGATGATGTACTGGCTGCTCTAACTGAACTTCAGCTTCAGTTTTCAAGTGGTATGATCGTGGGTAGCAATGTTAGACGTGCTGTTGAGCATCTACTATCTTTTCGTCCCGCTATAATGCCTCGTGCACTGTTTAAAGACGAACATGAGGAGTGGATGGCAACGCCTGGTCAGTATCCCATGCGTGAAGTTCCACCAGTGTGGATGCCAGGTGATGCTACTGTTAATCCTGCTATTTTGCCGCACTTCCAGAGAGTATGGATACACCTTCCATGGAAACGATCGGAAGTTTTGCAGGTTAAGCAAACTTTGCCTGACCCTCGCAAAAATCCTGCAGGGTACTATAAAGAATTGTCTCAGTTAGTGGATGCTACGATAATGAATCTTGCCGACATCGATATGTTGTTTGGCAATGTCGTACCGCAACCGGTATGGGCGAAAATACGTCACGAAGACCATGCAGCTGAATTAGGTGGTGATTCGGCTGCGCTTACAGCGGCTGATGTACGACAAGTTGGTGGGGCTAAGCCTGAACATCTCATTACTGATCTTCCCCAAAGGATAATTACCCTTATGAAAACGCTTATGCCAGCTATGAAAGTTAACTGGGACAAATTGTCTGCTTGCAAGCAAAAGAAGGACGAGAGTGTCTCCGATTTCTTTACGAGGTTTGAGGAGGCATTCATCGATCACAGTGGTCAAGATATGGGCACTGAGGGAGGCCAGAGATTGTTTGTGGATAAATTTGTGTCGAATTTGTTGCCTGACCTAAGCAATAAATTGAAAAATTCAGAGAGTGCGTGGGCTGTTTCTACTTCTGCCCAGATACTGGCTACGGCTCAATATTATGAAAATAGAGAAAAAGAAGAAACAGATCGTGCAGATAAAAAGACGAAAGAGCTCAAAACGAAAGTTTTTTTGCAACAAGCATATCCTCCGCGCTCGAATCAAAACGATTCTCAGCAGCGGAATAGATCGCAGTCACAGCCATCTAGGTCACAATCGCGAAATTACTCTTCTTCGCAGAGATCTATGCTTGGGTACAATCAGTGTGCCTATTGTAGAGGTGAGGGTCATTTGAAATTTGATTGTCCGGTTTTGCGCGATCGAAGTAGTGGCAATTCAGCTAGAGGAGGTCGTAGTGGTCCTCAACAGGCTTCACGAGGTAGAGGTCGTGGCGTTACTCAGAATCAAAATGATTGTTCTAATAATTCCTCTGATTCCAATAATTGTTTTGATCAGCATGGGTCATCGTCAGGTAGATCTGCACAGTACAATGTGGATGATTATTACGTCGATCAGGGTACTGACGACGGTAATTACTAGGACAGCCATAGACAAGGAGAGGGAGTAGTATCAGTTCCGGTTGATCAGAGAGGGCCTTACGTCGCAGTTGCCACATCGGGCGTAGTTGAGCCTTTTCTGTTGGACACTGGTGCAGCGAAAAGTTCCATCATGCATTCGAAACTCCCTGGCGCACCTTTGTCTGGCTTAACAAATGTTTCAGTTGGATTCTCTGGCGCCCCTGTTAGCAATCCGGTTTCTAGCCCTTTGCCCCTTACAATTGGGCCTCGTGAGCTGAAAGCTCCTTTGATTTTGACTACTGGTTGTGGTGAAAATCTTTTGGGCCTGGATTTGCTGAAACGTCTGTATGCGGCTTTGTATTGTTCTCCTACGGGAGTGAAGCTTACATTAGGTGAGAGAGTAATCTCTCCTATGTACTTGTCCATCGATAAACTCCCACCGGAATTGAGTTCTCTTCCTGCATCTTTGTGGGCAACAGGTCCCAATGACGTGGGCCTGCTTGACATCTCCCCTTATGTTGTTCAACTGAAATCGAATGTGCGATTGCCACGTATTCCCCAGTATCGTATCTCCCTTGATGGTGAGCGAGCGTTGTTAGCGATCATCTATGATTTGATCGAGAAAGATGTTATCGAGGAAACTCGGGGAAACGTGTGTAATAGCCCTGTGCTACCCATTTTGAAACGCACTGCTCCATCTAAGCCTCCTGTTTATCGTTTTGTCATTGATTTACGGGAGGTGAACAAAATTGTGGTTCCTCAGTTCCCTGTGGTGCCTGACATTACGGCTTTACTGACTCTGATTCCAGCATCTGCGTCCTGGTTCTCAGTGATCGATCTGAAGAATGCTTTCTTTAGCATTCCGATTGCTGAGGAGAGCAGGGACCTTTTCGGTTTCTCTTTAGGTGGCCGCAGCTTTAGGTTTAAACGCGCTCCTCAGGGCTATTGTGAGAGTCCATCGATATATAGCCAAGCCCTGAAGAGTCAACTTGATGCGTTTGTGTTACCGGCTGGTGCGGCCTTGATCCAATATGTTGATGACTTATTGGTGGCTGCGGACACACGAGAAATTTGCAAAACTGCTACGGTGTCTTTGTTGCAACATCTCTGTGACTTACATCACAAGGTGTCACCTTTTAAACTGCAATATTGTTGCCAAGAAGTAACCTATTTAGGTCACTTATTGTCAAAGGAGGGAAGGAGGTTGACCCCAGAGAGAATTGCAGCGATCGCTCGGATGACTGTGCCAACAACTCAGAGAGATGTGCGTGCCTTTTTAGGTATCACTGTATCCCCGTAAGTGTTGTACATTTGTAAATTTTGTATAGTTGTAGATAGTGTCAACATGAATTTACTGTAATAACAGTTGCCTTGTTTTTGCCTGTGCCCTTGAATTCGAATTTCAATTTCTAAGAAAAAATAAATTTACTTTGGTATTCAGACCCGGTGGTCACGTGGTACATTTTGACTACGTGATTGGAATTTGCTTTCGTTAAATTTCCCTGCCCAGCCACTTTTGTTCTGTTTTTTTTTTTTTTTTTTTTTTTTTTTTTAGGTATCACGTCATACTGCAGGCAATGAATTCCAAATTTTCATTGCTAGCGAAACCATTGGTAGCTCTTACGTGCAAGGATGTTCCAACTCCTTTGCAATGGACGGAAGAGTGTCAGAAAAGTTTTTCTGAACTGCGTGATGCGTTGTGTTCGGCCCCTGTGTTAGGTACTCCTGACTACAGTAAGCCGTTTACACTATACGTTCACGAGAGGGAAGGTTGTGCCTTGAGTGTTTTGACGCAGCAATTTGGCGGTAAGCAGCGTCCATGTGCATATTTTTCCTCGACCTTGGACCCAGTAGCTAGAGCATTGCCGAGTTGTCTAAGAGCGACAGCGGCAGCTGCGGTGTCCATCCGACAATCTGCAGGATTGGTCATGGATAATATGCTTACGGTGATGGTTCCGCATGCAGTTGACACTCTCTTGAATAGTACGAAAACCCAACACTTGACGAGCGCAAGGTTGTCTGATTATGAGTTGACGCTTTTGGCAAGTCACATTCAAATAAAGCGCTGCAATGTCCTAAACCTGGCGACTTTGTTGCCAACCAATATGGAATCAGACGAGGTACCACCACACGATTGTTATTTGCGAACTGAGGAAGAAACGAAGGGTCGTGTTGACCTAAAAAACACTCCATTGGAAGAACCCGATGGTACTTTGTATGTGGATGGTTCGTGTTTTAAGTTGCCGAATGGTGATGTGATGACTGCGTATGCTGTGGTAACGTTGAGTACGGTTGTGGAAACTGCAAGATTGAATCAGAACTCTGCACAGGCGGCAGAGCTAATTGCCTTAACCAGAGCGTGTGTTTTGTCGAAAGGAAAGAGGGTGAATGTGTTTACCGACAGTCAGTATGCTTTTGGCGTCGCCATAGCTTTGGACGATTGTGGCGAGAGAGAGGTTTTATGACGTCGCATGGTACGGAGATGGACAGCTTGTGAATGATCTTTTAGATGCACTTACATTGCCCAAGCAGGTGGCGATTATTAAATGTAGTGCACACCGTAAGGTGACGGACGATGTTGGCCGTGGCAATGCGTTTGCTGATGAGATTGCTAAGGAGACTGCGAGAAACCTTACAACTAGAATGTATGTGACGAGTTCGGTAAGGTGGCCTGCAGAAACTGGTATGTGTGAGGACACTATTGAAAGTGTGAAAGCGATTCAGAATGAGGCCACAGAGGTTGAAAAGATCAAGTGGAAGGAGAGCACAGGAAAGTTGGATGCGAATGGCTGTTGGATTGATTTGTCGGAGAATAAAAGGTGGATGTTGCCGGATGCATATGTGTTAGCTGTTGTGACCATGGCACACGGTTTGTCACATATTAGTGCGAAAGGTATTTGCAAGTTGTTGTCCCCCGTATGGAAGAATGATGGTATCGCTAAGTGTGCTGAGAGATTGGTCAAGAATTGCATGATATGTATGATGTACAATCCTGGCAAGGGAACTCCTACACCCCCTGGCCACTTTGCTACTCCTTCATGTCCCTTTGAGGTAATTCAGTTGGACTTCATCCATATGGAGCGATGCAATAATCTAAAATACGTTTTAGTTGTGGTTTGCACATTCTCCTGATGGATCGAAGCTTACCCTCTCAAAGACAATACTGCCCTGTCTACAGCGAAAGTCCTACTGAAGGAATACTTTCCTGGGTATGGAATGCCACGGATTGTATGGTCTGATAACGGAAGTGAGTTTGTGGGGAGTGTGATGAAGATTGTGTGTAAGGGCCTTGGAATTACACAAAAATTCCATAGCGCCAACCATCCCCAGTCAGCAGGTTTGGTTGAAGGGTACAATGGTACTCTAAAACTAAAACTCGCAAAGATTCAGGCTACAACTGGTCTCTCGTGGCCTGACGCTTTGCCCCTGGCTCTTCTGTCAACTAGGGCGACTGTACACTCTCGAGTAGGGCTCAGCCCATATGAGATTGTGTTCGGCCGTCCTGCAAATATTTGGGGGGTTCCTAGACCCAGTGCATTCACCAATCTTGAATATCCAATGCTGATTGATTACCTTCATGATCTGACTGCTAAACTGAGGTTAATTCATCAACAGGTCTTTGAAGCACTGCCGGCGCAGACGGAGGGTCCAGGCCACCAGCTCCAACCCGGAGACTGAGTGGTTACCAGGAACTTTGGCCGAAAACGAAACCTTGAGCCAAGGTTCATTGGACCCTTTCAGGTGCTCCTTGCCACGAGAACTGCTGTTCGTTTGGAGGGCCGCAAGCATTGGGTGCACGCCACCCACACCAAAAAGGTACCGATACCTTTACCAGCGGACTCGTGGGTGAGGACTGGCATCGCCGCATCTGAAACCGAAGCTCTGCCGAACTTTGTGCCGTTCAGTGACGCACAGCCTGTGGGAGATACTTCAGTGCAGCCAGACAGCACTGTTGAACCTTTGTCATTGGAAAACTCAAGATCTGAACTATTGTCTGACCGACAGGACTCTGTTTCATCATCCGACCAATTGTTTGAAGAGCAGACTCGTCCTGGAAGAAGCAGATATTTTCTTCGTTCCAATACTAGAGACTAATAAAAATTATTTTTGCTTTTTCCCTTTTGAAATTCAGGTTACCCCATTATCACTCTGAACATTTTTTAACAATTGTGGTTTTTGTTTGAAATCTGAGTTCTTTTCCGCATATGTGTGTTTGTTTCCACAGCTAGGAGATTTTGTATATATTGTTTAATTAAAAGAACCTTACATCCGGGTGGACCGTAGGGTCGTGCGGGTACTTCTTTCTGTTTAGTAGGTCCTGACACTAGGTTGGAGGCCGTCGATTCCTAGGAACTCCTGGGGATTGACTATTGCTACACAGAACGAAGTGCGTCAAGAACGTTGTGGACGGTTTTAGAGGATGGCTTTCTCAAAGCTGTCGGAAGTGGAGAAGACTCAAGCACAAAGATTCGAATTGCATAGGATTGTACGTACTAAATGCTTTATTTTTCAGGTGTTCCTTCTGTTCCTAACTGTTTCCTTGTTATTGGTGGGTGGAGTGTATTATGCGATACAGTCGTTATTGCCTTCTGCTTCACCTACCCCTTCTCCTGAACCTAAACCTACTTCCACTGTTTCTCCTCATTCTTTTCATATCTTACCCCAACACAAGCAGGTTAGACGGTCGGAATTTATGAACAATTCCTTCGTTCAGCTCCTTCATCAGCATCAGTTGGTGATGAGCACTACCATCTGTTGGGTGTGTGGGTTAATGCCACATACCACCGATAGGGGAATTCCCTACTTGGTCCTTCCTTACAGTTCCCAGGGTTCAGCTCGAGCATTCCAAACAATGTTTCGTAGCGCACTAGATTCTTACCCCCATCGAGAGCCACGCACTGCAGATCATGGTCCTGGCCCGTACCACAAGCCTTTGGCAAGAGCGATTGCCGATTTAGATAGGGATATCTTCGACGCATCGCTTATCCCAGAGGAAGAGGTGCGAGCATACAGAGATCTGAGTGAGGCTGAGTACAGCATGTCAGTGGGTGATCGGCAGCTTAAAAGCTCGTCTCCGATCTGGATCGTACCCCATCTTGGTAATTTCTGTCTGAAAGGCCTAGGCCGAAGCCCGCGAGCTCAGCTTGGGAGGAGTGCCTGTACCGAAACGTATGTTTTACCGTCGGCCTCTTCCCCTGTTCTTCTGACTGCCAAGGATACTTACTTTGTTTGTTACGACCGCGCATATACATGGCTGCCTCGTGACTTCTCAGGCACATGTTATATTGCGAACTTGTTGCCGCCGACCTTTACTGTTGGGTCGGATTATCACAAGACCAGAGTTGTGAGAGGCGTGATTAGCGAAGAGGACACTGCCGGTCAAGAAGAAGGAGACTTCTTTAAGGGTTTCTTGCCGTTTTGGGGACCTATGATAAATAGTAGGAACCTGAGGCAGTTGACTCGAGTGGTGGAATCGACCGCGAATATCACTGCGAGCGCCCTTGGCAACATTACAGCAGAGCTTCAGGCGGACAGGCTTATGACGTTACAAAATCGTATGGTTTTAGACGTTGTCCTTGCAGATAGAGGTGGAGTATGTAAGGTGATCCATTCGAGTTGTTGCATTTTCATTCCTGACAACGCTCCAACTGTCTATCAAGCCATCTCGAAGTTGCATAAAATCTCCGAGTCCATACACGTGGATTGGACGCTACTAGGGTGGTTTTGGGGCCTGATGTCGACGTGGGGTTGGAAAATTCTGATGATCATTGGGGTTGTTGTAGCATTTCTGTTCACGTGTTGTCTTTGTGTGCAGTGTGGTCCCGCCTTATGTGGCCTCTGTGCTACGACGTGTATAAGACGGCCACCTGTTACCAAGGAAGCACTGATGGATAGAATAATGTTGCAGCAACATCTGAATGGTCTGATGAATATCGAGATCGATTCTGATTCCGACTAGTGCTTGCCTACATGAGGGCAAAAGGAGCGTCTGAGGTTCTGTAACAATTGTAAGTGGTGTTTTCGACACGCACGAATATGGTCGAGTCTGGTATCTATGAACCGCAAATGACGAGTTTAGTGGGTGTACGCGTTTTCGCTGTGCTAGCCTAAACCGTTCGTTTGTTTCGTGGGTTTCTTCATCTGAACCCACGGGTTCCATTTTAGATACGGCATCCATTTTGTTTCTTGCCCTCAAGTAGCCAGCGAACGGACACTGTCCGCTTCGTGACCCTGGGATTCCCAAACTCTTGCGGAAGACACGTGTTCCTTTGAGGGTGTCTTTATGATGAAGGGAATGACACTGTAAGGCAGATGGCCCCGCTCGAGGCTCATCTTGCCGTCCCGGTCTATTGTCTTAGTTGTGCATTCATTAGGCACGTCTTCTTTGATCCCTGCAATCGTGTTTCCTGATACCACCCCCTTTACACTCTTTTCGATCTGTTCGCTATTTTCATCTTCCTCTGCACCTATTTCTGACTCTTCCATGATTCGTTTACAGCCGAACGGGATGCACTAATGGTGGGAAGATGTACTTTTACAGTTGGGAACCGACAAATGCTACTGTAATTATGTTCCGGGCCCTGAATACATGAAAGCGACCCCCTATGAAATTTACTGTGGGAACCGGGTTGTAACCCTTTTGTTTGCCATGTTATCTTATGACGAAAAACTGTATAAAAGGAGCGATCCGCAGATACAATTCGAAGCAGTCTCCGTGAACATACATGTTATGTACTTCTCGTGACTTCTGTGTTCCCTGCAGTAAATAAACGTCGAATCTTTGACGCCGAAGGAAGTGTCCCGTGTCTCTGTCATTTGTACGCCGGAACAGGTAACCCACGAAGGTTTCAGGTGTTATCCCTGGCACCGCTGGGTCTTAGAAAAACCCAGTCCTTCACTTGACTTACTGCTGTCGTAAAAGTTTTCTTATCTTCTTTATGGGTCCAGATGGCTCCATAAAGAAGATAAGGAACCTTTTATGCCAGCAGGAAGTCAGGCGCTTGTTCCGAGCGCTTGTTGTTCTCACGCACTAGAAACTCAACTCTGTCTGCTCCATGGCCTTCTGAGATCTCATAGTTTGTACGCAAACATACGAATGCTCCTCGTAATGGTGATAGTTTTTGGACAGTAACATAAAACCTACTGATGGTAGAATACAAATAAAAGTGTAGTCTTTCCGTGCCCTACCTAGGACTTCGCTAGGGAAAATCACTCAATGAGGTAGCACAATGTAACTGGGGCTTTCAGCTATGTTTTTTTAGAAGTAGAACAGGGCGAGGAGATGTGGCCTACCGGCCAAAGCTGACAATTTTGGAACTCGGAATCCAGGTTTGAGTACTGGCATCAATCACCATTCTGTGATTCAAATCACGTAATCTGCCTGTGCCTTTAAATATGAATCAGATCTTCTGTAATAGAATCTGCTGTTCATGTAAAACGCTATCATTACCGTAGTCCAAGTTTGTGCTAGATTAAAAACACACAAACTGTAAAAAATAAAACTCTAGATTATAGAAATGGTCTCGCTTCAAACTGAATTCAGATCTCAAAGATCTTGCACCTCTTTCTACAACAGCGTCCGGCTAAAAGTGTATCTTGTCCTCGGCAAAGCCATTGCTGAGCCCCTGCCCCCTGTCCTTCTTGCTTTATTGGGCGTGGCCTGTGGCCCATGGGTCCAGCTGGACACCTCCGTTGACTTCGTCAAAGCAGAGCGGCCTGCTCGTTGATTGCATCACTGCACAATGTCACTTGTCGGGTTTCGTCATTTCCTTGAGGGGCGGGTGGGCTGGTGGGACAAAACGCAAATGACGTGAACCTGGGATCAGAGTTAGGCATCAGAAGGGTCCTGAGTGGTCAGAAAGGTGTCAGCACCCGCGCCTTTCTGTTTAGTCGGCTGCTGGACTCTGCAGCCACCATATCCTCCCTGTCGGACCCTCCAACCTGTTTAATTTACTTCTTGTTGGGCTTTCAAAGCGCTGAGCCCTCACACCACCATGGCCTGGTTCCTGTTGGTCTCTTGTTGGACGCTCTAGTCACAAGAGCGAGGCATTCTGGAAGATTCCAGAGGCACAGGTAAACTTATTCAAACGTTTCAATGGTTATAGATGCTTGCCCTATCATAACGCGCATTTACTGCCTGTCTTTTCAAGTAGTCAATTTCATAAACAGAAGGATGCTTGAGGCCCAACCGTAAAGAAACATGAGTGATACAAAAAGAATGAAAAACATTAATGGGTAATTTAAGGGAGTTTATATATAAGACCCTTGCGCCGCCAGTGTGTCACTTTTCATATGGGAAAAGTTATGTACCAGGCAGCGCAAGGGGCTTGTAAATAAGCCCCCTTAGCTAGGTATATTTCATTTTAGGTGGGGTTTTTACTAACGAAACAAATGTCAAAGGAACGGTTGCAATGTCAAATGACGGGATTCCGTCTATGGGCCAGATGTAGGAAGGCCATTACCGGTCGGTAACGGCCAAAACCGGCAGTTACCGACCGGTAATAGGCTTTTCCTATGTAGGTGGCAAATTTACCTTTTCGGTAAATACCGAATCTGTATTTACCGATTCGATATTTACCGAATCATCTACCGAATCGGTAAATTAACTGTAGGAAGCACTTTGAAGAGTGCTACTGTGCTTACAGGATTCGTTATTTACCACCAATTATTAGTTGGTGGTAAATGACGAATACCTCTGTAAATGCAAATCTGTGCATTTACACCTGTGCCATGTGACAGACAAACATGCCCTTAGGGCATGTATGTGTGCCAAATGTGCACACAAGCACTATTCAGGGGTGCAACAGGGTGTCAAAGTGACACCCTACCACCCTTGACTCTTTCCCTATTTTACCGAATCGGTAATTACCGATTCGGTAATTGACATTCATTCCTTTGGGCCTCCACATAGCATTTACCGATTCTAAAATACTGAATCCGTAAAATTCAGTATTTTACAATCGGTAAATCCTATTTACCTACATCTAGCCCTAAGTCTTTAATCTTTTAACAAGCAGTGTGCCACGAAAATACGATTCAGGAATGGAGAATGTATGTTTCTTGACTCAAGATCTCTTTCCTAAGCGCCAGCAGCAGTTTTTTATGTTCTCGACAGGCCTGACAATTTCTTCTAAAGCACAAATTCACTTGTCAAATTGTAAAATGATATACGGCCAGTTTTTTTATTCCTTGGCACAAAAAATAAAAAATACATTCGCTTTCTGGGGCAATGAAGGGGTGTGCATTCCGGCAGTAGTAAAGTGGAGCGATGAGGGAGGAACAGGGGGAGAGAGTAGACCGAAGGACCTCCTTGATTCAATGAAAAGCTGGTGGATGAGAGGGCAGCCATGAATCGTAATGAAAGGAGTCGTGAATTGCGATGAAAGGGAAGGTCAGGAGTGACAGGGGGCACATGATTACATAAGGAGAGGAGATACAGGCAGCCTTTAATGAAAGAAAATACGTGGGAGTATACAAATTCGATCACATTTCATTGGACATCTGCTACGAGTCAGTTTCTGGGAAACTGTCATGTTTTATCGTATGTTATGTGTGATGTGGTGTTTTCGTATGCGGCTCCGTTATATGTTATATTCTACTGCATTACCATAGTTTGTATCACACAATACTTTGTGGTGTGCTTGGGGAATCTTATGCTGTGTTTCGATCTGTTGTATGAGCTATACATTGCGCTGTATTGACTATTGTGGTGCGATGTATTTACTGTTGGACCTGACCGTCATGTCACTTATCTGGACGTCGAGTTTGTGAGCAAATAGGCGTAGCCACATTTATCTACTAAATTTGTATGCATTATAGTCCCCATCTTCTGTTTAGAATGGCGGGAAGAGCCATTTTAATGCCCCCTAGTACTGGAGGTGATTGTCAATGCTCCTTATTTGAGTGGGCTTGGAGTGTCAGAGTTTGTGTGTGTGTGGCTCTGTGTGTGTGTAGTTCTATGTGTGTGTGTGGCTCGCAGTGTGTGTGGCTCTGTGTGTGTGGCTCTGTGTGTTTGTGTGGCTTGCAGTGTGTGTGGGTGGCTCTGTGTGTGTGGCTCTCTCTTGGTGTGTGTGTGTGGGGGGGCTCTCTGTGTGTTTGTGTGGCTTGCAGTGTGTGTGTGTGGCTCTATGTGTGTGGCTCTCTCTTGGTGTGTGTGTGTGTGGGGGGGGCTCTGTGTGTGTGGCTCTGTGTGTGTGTGACTCTGTGTGTGTCTGTGGCTCTCTGTGTGTGGCTCTCTGTTGGTGTTGGTGTGTGTGTGTGGGGGACTTTGTGTGTGTGTGGCTCTGTGTGTGTGTGGCTCTGTGTGTGTGTGTGTGTGTGTGGCTCTGTGTGTGTGGGGGGGCTCTGTGTGTGTGTGTGGGTCTGTGTGTGTGGGGGGCTCTGTGTGTGTGTGTGTGTGTGTGGGTCTGTGTGTTTGTGTCAAGCATTTGCGAGAGATTAAGCTATTGGCATTGTAAATGACAATGCCATTTATTTATCTGTTTTCAAAACCAACACATAAATAAAAATATTGTAATTTACAGTGCCAATAGCTCTAACTTTTGCAAAGGCGAGACCGTTGCATTGTAAATGCGTGTTTTAGTTTCTCTGCTTACTGGACCCTGCTAGCAACAGAGGGAGGAGACAACAAATTCGGAACTACATGACGTGGACGCATGACGCGATCCGACACGCAGCCGATTTTACCTTGCTGCGCATTGCGTCGGCGCACAGATCATGACGAAAGTATATATTAATGTTGAATCTCATCAATGTCTCCATTTGTCTTCTCAGAGTTTTACTACAAGGGGCCTCTCCCATATATTTGCCATTTTAACTATTGTTCTTGATAAAACACTGTTGGCTGTTTGTTAGCTGGACAGCATGTGTGTGTGCAATGCTGCTACATCTTATGTCGGTCATTCAGAGTACAGTTATCTGCGTAAGTCTATTTTAATCTTCCCATTACTATATGAGATGTTCAAAAATATTTTGGGACATATTGATACTTATGAACAACCAATTGGTTTATGAATAATAAATTAGATTTTATATAGGTGATACGATGGCAGAGTTTGCAAACCAATACAATGAGAATGCATTATGAATGCCTAAACATAGTTACGCATGAGCTATCTCAGCACAGCAAACCCTATGCCTATCATTATAAATTTTTGTACTTTCCCCTACAGATAACCAATTATACATTATGTAGGGATATCCTCCGCTTGGAAATTAGTGTTTCCTTACACTACCTACTTAGTAGAGAGGGTAAGTATAACACTTGGGATCCGATTGGTCCTGAAGAATGCCGGTGTGACTCTGCGATGTGGGCACTTTCAAACACAGCTGAAACATGTCAACACTATGGCAGTAGGGAGGGGTGCAGTGACTCTTAAAACTTCTCCTATCACCACCATCGTTCACGTTTTTTGACCTATACGGTGGGTCTAGGAATAAGATTGTTGCACAAAGACATCATCGAGCTAATTTTATATCTTTACTGCACTTTCTTTTGGTGATCCTAAAGCATATTGAGATATGCTTCTCTTTTTTATGTGTGTTTTGTCTTCCCCTCCCTTATGTTCCACCCCAGGCGTTGGTTTGTGCAGGGGTGTATTGTAAGCAAGCTGTTAGGGTTTGCACAAAGAATTTAGCTCACACTGAACCATGAGAGAATATGTTTATTTACTGTGGCATCACCTATTTAAAAGAAAACCTTAGCTGTGTTAACAATATTAAGAAGTCTTATCTACACAAAGGAATTTATGAATAATGATGTTTGTTTTAATACATCTTTTGTAACTCCATTTATAACTGTCAAAAGGTTTATTGAAGTTGCCAGTGCTTATTTTATTTTAGAAGTCAAGTGGTGCCAAGAAACTATTTTGCATATCTGCTCATTCTATTTTGTTTGAGAAGTCAAGTGATGTCAAGAAACTATTTTGCATATTTGCACGTGTCTGCAGAAACAGTTATTTTATATGCGCCACGTTTCCCTCCTCAGTTAAGAACCCCACCCTCCAGTCAGCTATAAAAACCCTGAAAAAACGGGCACACATACTTGTGCGCGTTTATATCTTTCACTTCACCTGAAGTCCGGAGTCATCCCTTCCTGTCGCGGAAAGGAATCCTCCGACGGCGTTTCATTCTTGGATGGTCTCCATGGATACCTCGACGCTGTGACCTGTCTTCCAGTCCTGATTCCTCACTTCACCCTTCTTGCCACGAAAACTCTCTGATTCTTCCTCCGGTCATGATTATATCGCGCTCCATCCTGAATCACAAAGAATAAGAGAAAAGGTCACGTATAGAGTGACCAACTGACATGGGTGCAAAGTCAGGACAGTGAGTGTAAAAATTCAGGACTGAGAGAGCGCCATGTTATTTTGAAATTTGTTGGGGTGGACCATATTCTCAAGTAGTCAGCACCCGCATATTTAAAAGACCTATTCATGTAGTATAGCCATGTAACATTAGGTTGAGAAACCACATGATATGTGTTTATTAATCAGGGATTAATGAGTTTAATCAACATTTAGTATTGTCTAATGTAGAAATGTAATCCTATGTGAAATATCGCATTAGCAAGGATGTGCCTTAATGAATTAATACACGCGTTTATAAATGAGTGGATTAACATAGAGTTTTAATATGAAAATATATATTTTGCATTGAAAATAGAATTAATGCTTTACAGTGATGAAATGTAATGTTTGTTATATTAGAAATGCATTTAAACGTGCAAGGGCTTGGGACATGGTGAAGCTAGTGGAGGCCTAATTGTGTTTTCTTAGGTTAGCTTTAGTTGAGAGGGAATGATTTTCTCTCTTCGGGAAAGAAGCTGTCCGCTGCAAAATAATAAATTGTAACTTCGAATGTTTGCAGAACTGCTCCCATGTATTTTAGCTTGCAGGTGCAAGGTCACAAGGCTCGTTAGGTAGAAGGGACCATTGTTTAGGATTTAGGATAGTAGACGCGGACGGAGGAAGAGCTGCCAAGGGATTCGGGAGTGCAACATTTAGCGAGAAGGTGCTTGGGACCCAAGGACACATCAACAGACCCTGAATGGAAAGGTGCCATGCTGGAAAACTCCGAGGATCTTCACCTGCCAGAGGAGCGTACCTCTGGGCGTGTCTATTGCTTTTGGGATTTTGTATTAGGGATAGCACCCGAGGGTGGAGAGGAGATTTTCAGAAGGGATTGACAGAGCAGGATGTAGTAAGCTGTAGAGAGAGCGTCTTGGGAACTTAGGTAGAGTGAGGTGTAGAAGGAGTATCTTAGAACAAGCTCAATGGTAGATTATTGGCTTAGCAAGTGTTGTTGAAAGCGAGCCCATATTAGTATCGATGCCCGGGCTGCTGGCGCAAGTCGCCTCTTAGTTCCCATTCTGAATAATTACCAAATAAAGAGACGGGTGCTGGGAGCAGGAATCACAAGAACAGGATTTATTACTCATGAGGAGAGCCTGTCATTTCGGACACGAAACACAGTGTCTTTCGGGAGGTGCTCTAACAAGTGAGCTGAGACATTGTCTTTTATACCTTACAAAACACTTGGCATTACAATCACGACATTGTGAAACAAGGAAAAGACATTCCCATAATCCTCGTGTCAATCCTACCCCACATATGTTCACAATAGAGACCCTTAACCTGCTGATAAGAGGGGAGGGTAATCACGCAGCTGAGTGTTCCGCCAATTTTGTAGGATGTGTGCGCCTGATCGTAGCCTAGGGGGTGGGGTGGCCAGGATCAATAGTGGGTCCTTTGAAGAGGAGTGACTCCATGCAATTAGGGGCAGTAAACAGTATCTCCTGGCTTAGGCGATGACCTCTGACATGTGTGGTTAGTCAATCGCAGAGGGAGGGTTTACTAACAGAGGGGTTATTCACGAAAGGAAGGGAGGTGTTGGTCAGGCGCGGCCGTGACTCCCAAGGACAGGGTTTTGCAGAAGAAGAAGGTTTATGACCTGCCCATGTGAGGGAGAAAGGGAGGGGGGGGGGAGCCAGGGTGTGCACAGGGGCAGAGTCGCACAGAGAGAGAGATCTTATGACCCGTACATGAGAGAGCGGGGGCAGTCAGGTGCAGCTGGGGAGGGCTATGTCAGCCGAGGCGAAGGATGCCTCCTCAAGAGGAAATGGGGGGTTTTGCGTGGGTCAAGCAGGAGGGTTGCCTTTCAGGGCAGGGTCGCGCAGAGGGAGAGGGTTTCATGGTCTATGCATGTGAGAGAGGGAGGGGTTCAAATACGCGCAGAAGGAAGCCGGTGATTCTAATGAGCGGGCAAAAGGCCAGGGTGCCTAAAATGGCTGTCTTATACATATGGGCACGGGCTTTTACTGGCGGAGTGATGCTGTCATTTTACGTTATTTTACGTTATTCATGGTTCTTACAGGGAGAGGAGTGGGAAAAGGGAAATGAACGTCGCTTATGTACATCAATTTTTCTAATTTTCCACAGTGTGATGAAGTCTTCACCGCTGATACCTTTATTCTTGTCTGATAAGAATGTTATGTAGGGACAGACTAATCGTTTTCTTTTTCCCTTTTGTAATGTTTCTTGAATTAACTTTGCTTTTTATCCTGAGTCGTTTAAGGATCTTGCGTAGAATTATGTTTGTATTAGTGCCAGTTTACTTTTTGAACCTTCTATTGAAATGTTTGTATGTTGAACTATTTTTGGCTTTGTAATATATCTTTAAAGTTTTCAGTGGTAGTTAGTGGTCCTTTGAGTTCTTTGGATTCATTTGGAAGCGGTTTAAAACTTTCAATGCAAGATCTTCCTTTATACTTCTGGAACAGGGAAAAAGTTTGATCTACACGGTTTGGGGTTCTAGAGACGAGTAAAAAACTCTAGATTATAATCCCAGCTTCCTCAGTACAAAGGGTCAAAATTCAGGACAAAAATTCAGGACAGGAGGTCAAAATTCAGGACAAAAGGTACATTTTACAGACACATCCGAGAAGGTTGTGCAATAGTATATAAGCACGTAAATAGACAACTACTAAAGTACAAGTGAAAATAGGTTTATATTAGGTTAAGACAATTGTGCACTTCATAGTTTGCCAGTATGCGCGCAGCTTTAAGCAAATGTGCTGGTCTTTTTGTGGTAACAAAACCGCCCCCCACCTTTCCACCTCCCAGAGAAAACGCCTGATGGCCGGTCCGGCCAGTCTGGCCTTGATACCACCCTCCAATGGCGCCCCTCATCTTCACCTAGACCCTCTCTCATGTGTATTTAATTTCTTCTATAGTGCTACTCATCCCAAGTACGTGGGGCAGAGTGTTGGAGTGCGTTACAACACACACATATTCTATAGAGACATTCATATAAATGTGAAAGTCAATGTATAAGAAATGTTGCTTAAGATAATGGGGCTTACAATGTGTAACCATCCCTCAATCCACCCTTTTACTCATCCATCCGTCCACCTTTTCACCCTATCCATCCATACACTCATCCATCCACTCTTCAACCCATCCATCCATTCACTCATCCATCCAGCCATTTACCTATCCAGCCATCCTTTCACTTACTCATTCATCCATCCAATCACTCAACCTTCTACCCATTCACCTGTTAAGTCAT
Source organism: Lissotriton vulgaris (assembly GCF_964263255.1). Classification (NCBI taxonomy): domain Eukaryota; kingdom Metazoa; phylum Chordata; class Amphibia; order Caudata; family Salamandridae; genus Lissotriton; species Lissotriton vulgaris. Next base: position 89,947 of record NW_028245126.1, read on the forward strand.
CCATTTACCCATCCCCTTTCTATTTCAATTCCCCTTTCACTTAGCCATCTATACTTCCATCCACCCACCCATAAATCTACTCATCCACACATGAATCCATCCATTGAACCTATCATTCATCCATCCTTTCACTCATCCATCAATCCTTTCTCTCATCCATCCACCCTTTCACTCCCTCACTCATCTATCCATTATTTTGTCCATCTACCCGCCCTTTCACTCACTCATCCAGCCTTACATCCACACTTTCACTCATCCGTCCATCCATTCACCCTTTCACTTATCAGTTCACCAATCCACTCTTTCACTTATCAATTCATCAATCCATCCATCATTTCACTCATCCATCCACCCATTCTCTCACCCGTCATCCACCCTTTCACTCATCCATCCATCCATCATTTCACTCATCTATCCAGCCATCCATCCACCCATCCCTTCACTTACTTACTCACTCAACTTTTCACATTAATTATGAGACCCATCAAGAACTCCACCCTCGCTGTAGTTCCTAAAGCAAGGGGTGGGGTGCGGCAGGGTTCACTATGCCCCTGCACGTAGGCAATCTGAAAAAGTGAAAGGTATGAGTCATGCATGAGGCACAGTGCCTGGACGTGGGGCGACAGTGACATGGTGTTGTTTGCAGAGCTTTACGTGGGATGCAAAAACTAGGGGGTCTCTCCATAAGGGTGTTTAATGTAATAAAACGTGTTGCTTAAAAACCATAAGCTAAAAATCTGTGCTTAATATAACGTGCCGTCCGACTGGTATTTTTGTTGCTTGTGTCCTTGCATCCAGATATATGATACAACAAGTAATGTTACACTTGGAACAAGTAACGTTACACCTACAACAAGCCAGAACTATAGGCTTTGTCAATGGTTGTTAGCATAAAATAAAAAAGCAACAACCTTGGCTGCTATACTATAACATCTTTATTTTAAACTTCTTTCACCCCTTCCTTTGAACTGGATTCTCACCTAGCAGCAGCATTGGCGTTTTTTGCATATTCCTTCCATGTGACAGAATGCCCTACCCTGGACCAAGGCAGGAGGAAGCCACCACATGCCGTGCCAGCCCAGACTGACCCATTGTCATTCTGTAAGTGGGAATCAGCCCCACAGAGAATGACAATGGGCGGTGTGGGGCTGCTCTTGTGCTCAGAGGAGTGCAAGGCAGCCTCATCAGGGGCTGAGGCCTCTCGCAAAGGAACAACTCTGTTCCCTGAAATGCTTAAAATTACGGACAAAAGGCGTCCGTAAAAAGGATCCTCATGGACAACGGACGTGAGGTCCAATTTACGGACTGTCCGTGAAATTTACGAATGGTTGGTCACCCTGGTCACATAAGATTCCTGCATATAAAAAAGTAAGTAATTCAAGCATCTTGTTTTATTATTACAATATTTAAAGGGGCAATGCGCATTGTACTCGAGAGCAAACTAAAGGATTTCAAAGAGAAGATGCTGTGATTATTTATACATTGTTGACTCATATGAGCACCCAGACGATCGTGAAAGTTAAAACCTTGCATAAATACTTACCAAAACGACCATGAAAGGTAAACCTTAGCACAAATGCTCACCTTGGAATTTAAGGTGTTTTCAAGGATTTTGAGGAAACAAAGGACAACTGCTTCGTCTATAAAGAAAGAAAATACCAGAGATCAATAACATTATAAAACTTATTTGTAAGACAATATTTATAGTTATAAGTGAGTTTTAAAGAGGAAGTACATAATAGTGAATATCAAAGTTGGTATAATTGTGGTTATTATTCTTTCATTGTTTGTTTCTCTACAGATATTAATCGGAATATACTTAAAGCTACAATTTGTAAGGAATATTATTCTAGTGAAGAAATAACCAGAAGTAGAAAGGTATTTCTGAATATAAAGGAGTTCAATAAGGTTAACAAAGTATAACCATTCATGAAGAAAAGGCTAATTTCTTTTTATTTATATTTCTGAACAGAAAGCAGTTCACAGCCACAGAAGCATCTGAAAAGATCGAGTGACGTGAGACTTGTGGAGTGTTTCTTTCTGTTTAATATTTTGTCCCGTGTCACCCTTCCCTTAGGGATCTATTCTTGCCAAACTGCGTTTGAGAAATCAGTTGGGCAAATATAGGTTTTTGAGGGCAGGAGAGAAAAATCCTCACATCTCTCAAGTTGAACAGCCTGGATTTCAGGTGAGTGAAGGTTTAACACAAGCCCAGTGATGAAGCATGTCACAACTTTGTGAGTGAGGACAGTATTTTCTTACAGAGCATGTGCCACTTTTTCAACACTGTTCGCTACTCCTCCTGATGTGTTAGTGCTATATGATTGGGGAGTATAGAGAATATAGAGAGTATAGAGATTTGCCTCTAACCCCTTCTTAGTGAGTGGAAACCATATTATATTTTCACACACAACCTGCAGTTGCTTTCTAGTTCTGTTCTTTCCTGGGATTTAGTCTGAAAAACAGACAAGGTCAAACAGCAATGGGCCTGATGTAGATCGCAAATCAGCCATGCCACATGTAGGGACAGAAATACTGAATCACAAAATAAAGACTTGCTAAAAATCAAGGACAACAGTTAGCGATTCTTTATTCAGCGAATATGCCACACTGACTCACTATTTTGTGAGTCGCTAAATAAGGAATCTCAAAAGAAAGTCACAAACCAATGCATATAAACTCGCAAATACCGATTTCTTGACAAATTGCTAATTTGGAGTCCCAAATTAACACTGACTCAAACCAGGTGGCAACCAGGTGCACTGCATATAAACAGCACCAGAATGCATCTGCATGAACACAATGGCGGCCCTCTATTTCATTGCAAGGCAGATGCGGATGCAAGCTGCAGCACTGAGGATCTGGAGATAACAGGAACGCGTATACAGATTGGGCATCATCCTATTCCAAGGTCCTCAGTTGCCTGTACCTACTGGCATCCGGGTAATAGCTGTGGCTGGTGGTGTCTCACAGAGTTGCCTGTCACGCTTTTCAACACATTCCTGGATGCCATGATACAGAGAATGCACCTCTACATCCGGTTCCCCAGCACACAGGCGGAACTGCATAAGACAAAAATTGACTTTTATCAGAAGGCCCAGTTCCCACACGTAATAGGGTGCATTGACGGGACATATATACCAATCTTCCCCCCTCTGCTACTGAGTACATTTACCGTAACTGCAAATATATACATTCAATCAACGTACAGGTCATATCTGATGCATCTCAAATCATTACTGACATTGTTGCTAAATTTCCTGGGAGCACGCATGATTCCTACATCTTCAGGAACAGTAGGATCTACACCCGTCTTGCTGGGGGTGAATTTTGGGGAAGGATACCTGCTAGGTGATGGCGCATATGCGGTGGGTGCATTTATCCTGACTCCATACCTCAACTCACCTACCCAAAGTGAAAGGAGATTTAATGTTGCCCATAAATCTACGCGCAAAGTGGAGCGTACATTTGGACTCCTGAAAAACATGTTCCGCAGCCTCCACAAAAGTGGAGGTGCAAGGCAGTACCGGCCTCTGATCTGCTGCAAAATAATAGCTACATGTGCCATGCTGCATAACCTGGCCACAATGAAGGAAATCACTGAATCAAAGGATGAGGGTGAGGATTGTCCACAACCACAGCACAGAGCTGCAGGTGTTGCAGCAGCACCAGATGGGAGACACAGACGGGCTGAGATCACACACAACTATTTCTGAGTAAGTAATGAGACAAAGCAAGTAAATGCAATTGTGGTACGGTGTTTTATTGACCTTCAGTCAGGCAATAGGACAGCACACTGCCGCACCTTGAAGGCCTCAGAGTACCTTAAGAAATCCAGCATGGCATAGATACTTTCCATGCAAATTCACACATCCCATCATTTGGTCAAATGAGTTACTTTACCCATCTCCCAATGTCAGGTGATGCCTGTTATTATTTTCTGTGTCCACGCGCAGCACTTATGCATTCACTAGGCACACTGTTCTCCATAAAGGTCTGTCCTGTGGCTGGTCCGTGCCTTCCACTGCGCCTCCTGGACTCCTGTATTGGGGGAGTGATACTGCTGCGACTTGTTGCCTCTTCACTTTTTCCCCCATCCCCTGATCCTGTGGCAGCAATTTGCATGGTCTGTGGCACTTCCAAGGAACTGGTGACTGTGACCAACCCCCTGGTGACATCGTGGCTGCAGTTGGCCTTCTCTAAATGCATGGCCACCGTGCGCCTGCTAAGGACAGAGGTGGCAGTGCACCGCCTTCGTGTAACCATCCTTCCTCTGTCTGTCCCTGCGCCTTGCTCCACGTTCGTTGTCCATCTTGCTGCACAACAGTCTCACAGCCTCTGTCATGTCCCGCATGCCCCCAGCCACAGTGTTGTTAAGGCAGTATATGCCCTCCTTCATGTTTCGAATGTTTTTGTTAAGGGCCACCATCTGGCGTTGCATGGACCGCATTGTTTTGCCTTGCAGCCGCTGCACCTTGAGCATCTTCCCCTCCAGACCTGCAAAACACTGGACTCCTCTCCCTGTGCATCAGGGCTGTGTGCCCTTGGTCGGCATCATCAGGCACCTGTGTGGCCATGCTCCATGGGGGTCTGTGTTCCTGGTGGCTATTCAGTTTCCACCTGCATGGACTGTTGGGCTCCCATGCTCTTCTCCTCTGAGCCCTCCATTTCCTGGAGGCTACCCACTGTATATCTCCTGGCTCTCGGTGGTGGTGGTGGTGGTGTGACCTCAGCAGGTGACAGGGCCTCCTCATCCTTGGTGTTGAGCTCTCTGGGTGTCTCTTCTGTCTCCCCTTCTGCAGCCTGGCATGCTGGGCCACCTGTGGAAACAGAATGTCCATTTACTCACTTGTCTAGCAGCATTAGCGTTTAAATAAATTTCATGACTGCCAATCAAAAAGACTGTCCCCGCTTGCTTATTTACTGATGTGTGTGACATGCATTTGGTTTCAGTGGACAAACTGTTATGCTATGTGTTAATTGGGACTACATCTCCCATGATGCATCGCTGGTTTTTGGCAAATCATAGACTGGAGTGGGATTCATACTGGGTCATTGGGGATTGGGGCTAGGAAGGGGGGCACAGCATGCTGTACATGCATCTTACCTTGTCTGTTGGCTCCGCTGGAAGAGCTGTCCTCATTTTGGATGTCAGTGACCCTCTCTGGCTGGAGGGTGGACTCCACCAATCTTTCCATGGGGGAGTTGGTACAGGCGCAGTAGATGTCCAGCCACCTGTCCGGTTGGCTTGTTTGAGCCGGTCAGCCACCCTCTCCTTGGCACGTTTGCGGAGGTCATACCAGCCCTTCTGGAGTTCGTCTAACGAGCGCTGGGTGACACAGATGACATTGATTTTTTCCTGGATCACAAGCCAGATTTTTAGTTTCTGGGATTAAGGCACGTGTAGGGATTAAGGCACGTGCAGAGCCCAAAGTGCTGGTCAAGATCCTTCACCACCTCCTCAATTAGAACCTCCAACTCCCTCTCACTAAATTTGGGTTTTCTCTTCATCTAACAAGCCTCCTTTCCCTTCTTCTGTGTGTCCATGGTTGTTTTGGGTGTCTGCAAGGTGGTTGCTGTGCAGCTCCTGGGTGTTTGGTTCAGCTCTCTGCCTCTCCCACAGCTTCAGGCTCAGTGTAACAGCATGTGCGAGCCCACTTGCTAATTGTGAGGTCATCAGGATGCACCGGATTGGCTGATTCACAAATTAGCGATTTTTTGAAATAGCGGATTCGCTAATACCGATTCGGTAATGCAAAATCACTATTACTGATTCAGTAATGCAAAATCGGTATTTATTTTTAGCGATTTTTACCGAATCGCTATCTTTTAGTGATATTTTATCTACATCGGACTTTGCGAGTTCTTAATAGCGATTCAGTAAAAAACACTATTAAGAACTCTCAATTTGGGTTTTACCTATATATGGCCCAATGTCTCTTATATAACCTTGGGCAAAGCCCTACGCTACGCTCATGTAGTTTGCGAAGTTTGCGCTACTTCGCACTATGCGAACTGCAGTAGCGCAGTGCAAACACACGTAGCATAGCATAGCGTAGTGCAGCATTCATTTTTGGCTTGCTCGCGGTCCTCAACGTCAAGTTGGCGACCGCGAGCAATGACATCCCGGCAAGACTTTTTCCTCGTTCACGATCAGCAAAATCAAGTTGCTGATTGCGAGCATGGAAAATAAACCTCCTGGCGAGATTCTCAATGCGGGGAGGTCAGGTTTCTCATTGCCAGTGGTCGCGTATGCTCGCGACCGTTTGTGAAGAGAAACTACCAGTCAACGTTGAGAAAGCTGCCGCTCGAGTAAAGATCTACTCGAGCGCAGAAAAATACAGCTCGCACTGTGCAAGATGCCATTTTCATTGATTGCACAGTGCCGGATGCTTGTCCGCACTGTGCAATCATTGAAAACAGCATCTTGCACAGTGTGAACAGGGTACTACGCATAGTGCTACGCGTAGCTCGCATAGTGCGAAGTGCACTTCGGGTAGCTGCGCGTAGCGCGGTTCGCGAACTGCGCCCAGCCCTACTCTTAATATTATGTTCTGGTTAAGGACTCACACCTAGACACCACACAGAAATGCAGCTGTTGTTTATCAATGTGAACCTTGTCATATAGGTACGTAGAGTAATGTAACACACACAGCAAGATTGATTTTTCCTGAGAGAAGATCACGGCTATATCTTAGATGTAAAACATTCATCTGTGTATGCTAAGGTATGGGGTCCACTGCTAAACCTAGAGAGCTTTACTGTATAATCAATCTTGCTTCTGGAGAAGGGGAGGGGGTTATATAGTCTTATAATATGACAGGGCTTTTCATAATATACAGTATATTAACAATCAAGTCAAGTCAAGTCAAAAAAAATTATATAGAGCACTACATACCCAGAGGGTCTCAAGGCGCTTGAGGAAGGGGGAGAGGTTTACTTATCGAATATCCAAGTTTTATGCTGTTTTCTGAATGCTAGGTGGTTTTGAGTAAGGCGGAGGTGGATGGGAAGGGAATTCCAGGTTTTGGCCGCTAAGTAGGAGAAGGATCTTCCCCCCATGGAGGCTTTGTGGAAGCGCGGAACAGCGGCGAGGGCTTGGTTGGACAAACGCAGCTGGCGGGTAGGGGTGTAAAAGGAAAGGCGCGTGTTGAGACAGTCGGGTCCAAGTTCATAGAGGGCTTTGTGTGCATGGGTGAGGAGACGGAACGTTATCCTCTTGTTGACGGGGAGCCAGTGAAGGTCTTTCAGGTGACCAGAAATGTGGTCTGTGCGGGGGATGTCTAGGATGAGTCTGGCTGAAGCGTTTTGGATGCGTTGGAGTTTTTTCTGAAGTTTTGCGGTGGTGCCGGCGTACAGGGTGTTTCCGTAGTCCAGACGGCTTGTGACCAGTGTGTGGGTGACCGTTTTTCTTGTTTCGGTGGGGATCCAGCGAAATGTTTTTTTGAACATGCGTAGGATGTTGAAGCATGATGATGAAACGGCGTTGACTTGTCTGGTCATCGAGAGTGAGGAGTCCAGGATGACGCCCAGGTTCCGTGCGTGGTCCGTCGGTATGGGTGATTTCCTAGGGCCACTGGCCACCAAGAGTCGTCCCAGGCGGAAGGGGATGTACCTAAGATGAGGACTTCCGTTTTGTCCGAGTTCAGTTTAAGACGGCTGTGCTTCATCCACTCGGCTACTTCTTTCATCCCTTCATGTAGGTTGGTTTTGGCGTTGTTTGGGTCTTTGGTGAGTGAGAGGATAAGTTGAGTGTCATCAGCGTAGGAGATGATGTTGAGGTTGTGTTGACGTGCGATGGTTGCGAGGGGGCTCATGTAGACGTTGAAGAGGGTAGGGCTGAGAGAAGAACCTTGTGGGATGCCGCAGATGACTTCGGTGGCCTCTGACTTAAAAGGGGGGAGGTGGACTCTCTGAGTTCTTCCAGCAAGGAACGAGATGATCCAGTCCAAAACTTTTCCTTAAATTCCGATGTTGTTGAGGGGTTGTATCAGGGTGCTATGACAGACTGTGTCGAAGGCTGCAGAGAGGTCAAGGAGGATGAGGGCGACTGTGTCTCCGTTGTCCAGTAGTGTTCGAATGTCGTCTGTTGCTGCGATGAGGGCGGTCTCGGTGCTGTGTTTGGCTCTAAATCCAGACTGTGAAGAGTCGAGGGATTTGTTGGTTTCGAGGAAGGTGGCGAGCTGACTGTTGACGGCTTTCTCAATGACTTTGGCAGGGAATGGGAGGAGCGAGATGGGGCGGTAGTTTTTGAGTTCGGTGGGGTCTGCTGTGGGTTTCTTCAGAAGGGCGCTGAGTTCGGCGTGTTTCCAGCTTTCTGGGAATGTGGCGGAGTTGAGGGAGCAGTTGATGACGTCTCGGAGATGGGGTGCGATAATGGAGTTTGCTTTGTTGAAGATGTGGTGGGGGCATGGGTCAGTAGGGGATCCTGAGTGGATGGAGTTCATCAGGCGGATGGTGTCTTCAGTGGTGATTGGGTCCCAGTTGAGAAGGTTATTCGGAGGGGGTACAGGTTCGGAGATGAGTGGGTTGGACTGGTTTACGGGTTGGTTGTCAAAGCTGTTATGAATGTCGGCGATTTTGTCATGGAAGAATGAGGCGAGGGAGTCGCAGAGGGCTTGAGAGGGGGTGATGTCATTGGAGCTGGCGGTGGGGTTGGTGAATTCTTTGACAATGTTGAATAGTTCCTTGCTGTTGTGGGCGTTGTTGTCTAGTCGGTCTTTGAGTGCTGATTTCTTGGTTGTTCGGATTAGTTGGTGGTGTTTGTGGGTGGCATTTTTGAAGGCGGCTTGGGTGGAGGTGTTTGGGTCTTTTTTCCACGTTTTCTCAAGGGAGCAACATAGCTTCTTGGATTTCTTAAGGTCATCGTTGAACCAGGGGCGTTCTTGCTGCCTTGCTTGATTTGATGTTTTTTCAAGGGTGCCAGTGTGTCGGCGCTGTGGGTTAACCATTGTGTGAGGTTGCTGGCTGCTTGGTTAGGGTTTGACGAATATGCAGGAGGGTTTTGCAGAAGCGATGTGGAGATTTGGTCGAAGGTGATTTTGTTCCAGTTTCTTCGCAGGGTTGGTTGAGGGTGGTTGTGGATCGTGGTCTTTTTGTAGATGAAGTGGATGCAACTGTGGTCCGTCCAATGGAGAGCTGTGGTGTGCTTGAAGGAGATATGCTTGCTGGAGGTGAAGATAGGGTCGAGTGTGTGTCCTGCGTAGTGGGTGGGGGTGTTAACAAGTTGTTTGAGTCTGAGGTTGGCGAGATTGTCCAGAAGGGTGGTAGTGTTGCTGTCGTTGCTCTTTTCCAGGTGGAAATTGAGGTCTCCCAGTAGAATGTAGTCCTCGGAGGGGAGGGCGTGTGGGGTCATGAAGTCAGTGATGTCTTCGCTGAATTGTGTTCGGGGTCCTCGTGGCCTGTAGATGAGGGTGCCTCTGAGTGTGGTCTTGGGGTCGGTGTGGATCTGGAAGTGAAGGTGTTCGGCGATAGCGAGGTTGTCATCCGAGCTGGTTGAGACGCGGATGGAGTTCTTATGGACGATGGCGATGCCTCCTCCTGTTTGGTTGGTGCGGTCCTTTCGGATAATCTTGTAGCCTTCCGGGATGGCTATGGCGATGTCTGGAGCTGATGAGGCACTCATCCAGGTTTCTGTTAGGAAGGCGACGTCTGGAGAAATGGTGTCCAGTAGATTCCAAAGGTCGATAGCGTGTTTGTGAACCGAGCGGGTGTTGAGAAGGATGCATTTAAGGTGGTTGGTGTCGGATCTCTGTTTGGTGTTTGTGGATTTGGTGTGGGTCTTGATGCAGTCGAATTTGCAGGAGTGGCATGTGAAGGGTCCATGGGCGTGTCCCAGTGCGGTTTGGACACAGTTAGGGAGTTGGCCAAGGTTAAGTGCTAAGAGGGTAGTGGCGTCGTATGTAATGCGGGAGGGGTGGGTGATGCGGGGACCAGGGGGTCTGGCGCTGGGCGCGGTCCAGGCATGGACGGGTGTAGACGGGCTTACCTTTGGCGCACCTTCGGCGCGCATGGGGCGCGTCCGCTGCGCGTGAACGCTGCACGCGGGTGTGACTGTCATAAGTGGATAGTGGGGGGGCGGAGCGAGGGGGGCAGCTGGGAGGCGGGAGGCGGGCTGGATGTGCTGGTTCAGGCAAAACAAACAAAATGGTGGGGAAATCGAAACTGAGCCTGGGCGAGATTGGGGCACAGGGAGGAGGGACGCTGAGGGCAGTGGCACCGGCACAAACAGAAAATAAATATTCAATCACCAAGCAAACACCAATACAATCTGAGCGCTAGCTACAAATGCAGAACCAAATGATTTCAGATGACACGAAGTGCACGATAACAGAATGTAAGAGTAAGAGTGAGTAAGCAAAAGGGAGTGTCCTGCCACTGCGATCCCTGAGAGGGTCGGGAGTGTTGTGTTCAGGGGTCTCAATTCACATGTTCCTCTGGTTATAAGTAGGAGCAAGTGAGCCACTATGGCTAGTCGGACCTGGGCTCAAGGTACTGAGATGGTATGGTGACTCAGAGTTAGATGTAGGTAAATCAAATTTACCGATTCATAAATACCGAATTTTACCGATTTGGTATTCATGAATCGGTAAATCTGATGTAGGTAATTATTCGGTAACAAATATCGAATCGGTAGGATTCGGTATTTACCGATTCGGTAAGCCATTGATTCCGATGGGCCTTGAAGCCCATAGGAATCAATGGCAAATACCGAATTGCCAAGGGGGACTGGGTGTCACTTTGACACCCTGTTGCACCCCTGTTTCTGGATTGTGTGCGATGTGACACACATGCAAAATACAGGGCTCCTTCTCCCGGATTAAGTAAATCGTGAGTAATGTACATCCCTAGGGGGACGTTCTCATTGGAAAACAAGGGATTTGCAGTATTGTACGGGTTACCAAATTTACAACTAAAAAATCTGTTGGACCCACAAGTACTATAGAAACCTCATGCACATGGACAAACTTTTTTTGTAAAATGTCATTCATTTATTTTATAAAAGTTAAACATTCATAATAACACGGAACTGTTATATAAAACAACAAGAAATACACTTTCAATTTTTGCAAAAATATACACTCAAATGTTAAAAAGAGTTATGAGATTAAAAAATGCTATTATAGCATTGTCTACATCAACATGTTAAAACATCACATTTATTGGTCAAACAATGATAAAGGAACAAACTGTCGACGCGGCGTTTCGGTGCCCTTTTTTTCTTTTTGCACCTTCTTCAGGACTTGTTCCCTGTATTGTCACATCTACAAAGATCACAGTACATTTCATTAGGTCCCATTCCATTATAACATCAAATGCACTTAGATTGCTACATCTATTTTGCCCTAATATTTGGTAACCCTCACACATTACAATCCAAGGTTCATTTATATTGTTCTAATGCATCTCTAGTTTACTGCATATTTTCTTAAGGATTTATATCAAAGACATATATCATGGTCTCATACTCTAGATACATGTTGGATGTTTATTTAGTTAGCATCAAGGGCTGTTTGCCTTATTAACTATGCAGTCCCATCCACATGTTAACTTACCCAGGTGGATTAATCTCCTGGATCTGTTGTGTCAGTCTCAATGAGCCTGTTTCTATCCGCTCTTTTCACTGTATCTTTGTTTGTGCTAGAACGAAAAACGTTTTCGTTTAATTCCTGGTTCTATCTTATATAGTCATTCATAGGAAAACCTATGGTACTGGTTTTTACCTTATATGTTGGTATTTTCGGGTTTTCACTCTATTTATATGGAATGGACCCACTTCAATCCTAATTGGGAAGAGACATACTTATGTAATTCTACACTTTTCCCTACATCAGTCAGACATACTGATATTGATATTCTCAGTTCTTACCGGTCCTCTTTCCTTATCCTTTTGCGTGGTGGGAAGAACGCCTCTGGGAGCTACCTTTTCTTCTGTCTTTATATCTGCTTTATCTAAGAGACAATGCATGTACTTAATCTAAGTCATTCTTGTTCACCTGGTACTATGTCTCATATTTACAGTGATATTCTTACCTCACTGGTTAAAACAAGGAGTTACTTTATGTTTACTTCACTCTCTTATTTGTCCAATTCTTTGAATTCTGCAGTATCTCGGTTGGAACTTTTTTTTAAATTAGCTGACAACTATAGAAGCACAAATAGATAAGAAAATAGGGAAAATTGTAAGTTGTTTGTGCCTACTCTCTTTCTAAGGGGAGCCCCCTCTTTTTATCCTACTTACTTGATTAAGGTAGATAAACTGCTTGGCGCCTCCCTCTCCTCCGGGTTTTTTTTGGAACTGGTAAAACTCCCATCCTGTCTCCAGTTTATATATCCTTGTTAATTAGTTAATACTTTCCACCTGTAATCTATTTATTGTTAGTTCGTTGGTTCGACTTAGATTTTACAGCCGCCATCTTTTAGTGTGTCCATTTGTTTACATTTGTGGTGGCAGCCGGCCTGTTTAATTTATATTGCGTACTTTCTGCCCTAAATTTGCTGTTTGAATGATTTTTAGTCATCCGATCCTATTTATATAGACTGGATATCTGGTCGTTCCTCATCTCGTGAACGTCATTATTATTTCGAAATGGGATTTGTCTAATTATATTTTCCTATTGTTATTGTGTTATTACTTGTCAATTGGCGTATTTCGCCTTCAGGGTTGCTGTCACCCAGTTACTGAGGCGCTTTTGTAAGCCCGGATTCCCGAAGCGGACTTTGCTCATAGCCCCCATTTTGTATCGGGCAGACGACCTTTCTTACTGTCAATAGAACAAGAGAATGCACCCTGCCTTTTGGTATAAGGGCCCTAACTCGAGGCGACCTTTCTTAAATCGCGGCGATTATTTTTAACTCTATATAAGCATCTAAATATTTTAGTTGATCTATACATGAATCTCATTGTTGAGAAGTATTATTTTATATCGATACTAAACCACTGGGTCCCATCGTGGGCAGCGCTCGCTGTATTTACATATATCGCGCGCCATTTTAGTTTGGGACAAGCGAAGGGGTGGTTGCCACTTCTATTTGTTTTAATTCATCCCTGTTTCTGATGTCATAACAAGATAATTTGAAATTATCGTTCTTTGTTGGGACCTCTTCTTAATTATGGGATTATTATTTCTGCAAATGTCAATCTGATATTTTCATTATTAATTAATCATATTGCGCTAGTTGGTCGGTGTTTATAGGCATTTGTTTTTAAAGTAAATTTATTTAATGTCATGGATGCTCGAGTGACGGTTCTAGTTCCGATTGACTCGGGTGTCTGATTGACTAGGGGGTCTGCGCTCCTCCTTAAGGGATAGTGCTCTTCCGTTTGGTTATTTAAAAATTGGAAGGGGGTTGTTCTATTACATCTCTTGTTGCTTCCAGTCTTTATACCTCTATTGCTTGTTACAAAGAGGATGTAGGTCAACTGATTTCCATGTTGGCCAATTCAGTAGGACGGTTCAGTTCTGGCAAGTATCAATGGTAGTGTGGATATAGACTCAATCTATATATCTTAACGTTTTTGGACAAGTTTAATTCCCTTCAGGCTCATATTAAAGGATTCTCTCCCATTCTTCTTTGTTATTCAATCCTGTTTTATAGGTACTGAATTTGGACATATAGTATTGTTCCCTTTGTTTTCGTTTTCTGGTTGAGTCACCCCCTCTTTTATTCAGGTTTACAGCTTCTAATATGCACCATCGCAGATCCTCCACTTGGTGATTCATCTCAATCCAATGTGTCACCAGGGGGGCTGTTGTCTTTTTAGTACGGATGGCTGATTATTGCTCGTTTATTCTGACTCTTATTTCCCTTTGGGTTTCGCCAATGTATGCTTTTCCACATGGACAATTGATCATGTAGATGACATTTTGAGTACGGCAATTAAACAGGGCCTTATGTGTATGTGTTATTTTGCCATGGTTTATAGCTGGACCTGGTATTATCAAAGGGCAGTTCTTGCAATTTCCACAGGCAAAATTGCCTGTTGGTGTTGAACCATCTATGGTTCTGATCAGATTTCTTTTGTTTCTATCCGGGTAAGTTTGAACCAGACAATTCCTAATTGTCCGATTGCGTCTAAAGGCGAAAATTGGTTTCGGGATGGGTACTTCGCCAGGGTCATTTATCAGCTTCCAATTTATATTGATGCAATTTTTCAGTTTGTTAGATATGCAAGAGAAATTTGTCACAAAAACCATAGGTTTAGTTTCCTTTTCTTGTCTAGTTTTTGGTACAAAAAGACTCTCTCTGTTAAAATACTTAGCCCGTTTGTAAGCTTTTTTTACAATTTTTTTCGGGTACCCTCTCTCTACAAACTTGTTAATTAGAACGTTTGCATGCTTATCGTATTCTTTTTTGGTTGTACAGTTTCGCCGTACCCTTAAAAATTGTCCGAATGGTATGTTATTTTTTTGTGTGGCTGGGTGATGACTTTTTTTTTTTCAGAACAAATCGGGGTGATGACTTTTAAAGTGGAGCATGGTGTTTCGATCCGATGGTTTCGTGAATAATTCCACCTCCAGATGGCCTTCTACGTGTTTTATTTTAATGTCTAAAAAATTACACTCTTCATTACTGTATGAGGACGTGAATTTCAGGTTCTCATCTCCAAGGTTAAGCCAGGAGATAAATTCTAACAAACCTTCCTCATTCCCTTGCCATATGAAAAAATCAATAAATCTTGACCATTTTGAAATATTTTCATAAAATGGCGCCATTGGGTTAAAAATATGTTTTTCCTCAAAATACGCTACGTACAGACATGCCAGACTGGGAGCACAGGTGGCCCCCATGCTGGTCCCTTTTGTTTGTCTGTACATGTTTTCCTTGAATAAATTTTTTTTATTTTTTAGAATAAGCTCTAAACATTCTATAATAAAAATGGAGTGCTCTGACAGGTCTTCCTCGTTGGCTAACATCTTTTTAATTACTGTTATGGTGTCATTTTGGGGGATGTTCGTGTATAACGCTTCTATGTCAAGCGTTACCATCCACTGAGTGCAAGGGTTAAACTCAACGCCTTCTACTTTGCTTATCATATCTGTTGTATCTTTTATATAAGCAGGTTGGACTGTGACCAAAGGTTGAATAAATCTATCTATATATTTACTTAGAGGTTCCGTCAATGAGTTAAGACTAGATACTATGGGTCTCATGGGTGGGTCATTCATATCTTTATGTACCTTGGGCAGGCCGTAAATTGCTGGGATGGTGGGAGTTTCGTTGTTAAGAAAATTAAATTCTTCTTGGTTTATTACACCATCCTCTTTCGCTAGGAGCAATAGACTTTTTATGCGGTTCCCTAAGTCTTGCCATTCTTGCATATCAGACTTCACATAGTGACTTGGATTATCTAATAAATTATTCATTCTTGTATCATAATCTGTTGTGTCTAAAACAACTATACTACCACCTTTGTCTCCAGGCTTAATTGTAATTTTATCATCTTTTTCTAGATTTTTAAGGGCTTTTTTCTCCTCTGCTGTGAGATTGTTTTTGACCCACATTTTTTGCTCTAATATATCATCTAATTCTCTTATTATAACTTTCTCAAATGTTTCTACATTTTTATTTACCATTTAGCTCAATGGAGTCCATAGGGACTTAGGGCGTAGGCCAGATTTATTGTCTGTGGGTACTTTTTCTTTGCCTTCAAAATATTTATGAAGTCTTATTTTCCGTATCAGTTGTTGTAGGTCCCTTTCTAGTGTGTATCTATCTGGGGGTCCCGCTATTGCGAAGCCTAAACCTTTTTCTAATAAACTAATTTCATCATTGGTCATTTCTTTATTTGATAGATTAATTATGGGTGCTTTAGTATCCTGGGTTAGTCCCATATTTTCTGACTCCTTGTTCTCATATTTGGACGTTGTTGGCCCTGGTTCGTCTGATGGTATCCTCTCCCTCCCCCTCGTCCCCTTGGGGTGGGGTTCTGGTTTTGATTTCCCTTGTGTCGGTCTAAAAAAGTGAGACTATCTCTGGTTTGTTTTTGTGGCATATCTCTTTCTTTTTCAGTTTGATTTACTGAAGTCGTTTCATTTTCTGACTCACTACTGGTGTAGGATGTGTCGGAGAATGTTACTGCCTTTCTCGGGCCATTCCGTTTGTTAGATTGCCAGTTGTTTTTACTGGACCAGTCTTCCCTAGGTCTATCGAAATAATTCCTGTTTGTACTGGTTAAGGTCTTTCCTAAATGTATTACTCTTTTTATTTATTAGGTAGTCTTTGTAGCCATCCAAGTCCCTTTGTATCTCTTCTAACTTTTGTTTGGCGTCCTCTACTGTAGTGTTGTCCCTAAGTTTCCTCTCCATTTCATCTAGTTCTGTTCTTTCTATGATTAGGGTGGCTTGTGCTGTCTCAATAATTAATAGAAGCCAATCCCTACTGCATCTATTAGCTATAAAAGTCCATGTCTCTAGGAACTTTTCGTTTTTTACAAAAAGGCGTGGTTCATTTTTAACCTGTAGTCCTTTGGGTATCATTCCCTTTTTGCAATATTGTATTAGGAAGTCTGAGTGTAGTTCGGTCCTAATTATCTTTTTCTTATGGTTCCAAAGTTCTTTCCATTGTTCTACGTCAGTATTTGTTGTTGTTATTGTATTGACGTTTTTATCTGGACAGTTGACTAATTTGTTGAATTGATCTTCTGAGAAACTAAATACTTTGAAGGTGTCCATTTTTTAATTTTTGGACCACCGTGCGATGAATCACACCTCACTTTTTCGTGAGGAAGATGTGACACACATACATGCCCTTAGGGCATGTCTGTGTGCCACATGGCACAGGTGTACATGCAAGATGTGCATGTACACAGGAATTCGTTATTTAACATGCAATAGTATTACATGGTAAATAATGAATTCTTAGGGACCTGTGGCACTGTTTACTGTACCACCTACCTATTGATTTACAGAATCGGTAAATTAACTAACTACTACTTTCTATGGTCCCAAGCATAGATCTGTTCTTGAGCAGAATCCCTGCAACAGTGTGTGCTTATTTAAAAGTTTCTAAATTAATTAAATAGGGTCTTTATGGACCAAACAGTGGCGGGTGCACACATCTGGAGCAAGGCTTGGCTTCCTTGGGCCCATAGGTCATGGGGTCTCTACTCGTCCCCAGTGACCAGTCTGACGCTGAAAGTATGAAACAGGGTTGGAGAGGATGTGAAGCTCTCGTCCTTCCCTTCTTTTATGATGCCTTTGTTTGAAACCCAGAGTTCCTCCCAGGTATGACTCCAGGCATAGTGAAGTGCTGGGTGGCGGCTGGTTGCAAGCCGATTGGTTGCCTTTTTGAGCATGAAGATACAATCCCTTTTGATCAACTCAAGACTCACTATTCCTTACAGAAGAAGGACTGGTTTACTCATTACAAGCGGACATATTGGTTGCTTAACTCTGAGACACAGCCCAAGGCCAGCAGACCCCCTTTTCTGAATCGTTTTTGGCCACTATAGGTGTGGCAGGGTATACTCAGACATGAGTCCCTTTCTCACTGCACCATCAGGATTCAAGCAAGCCGGGCCGAAGACGGCTGAAATGCCAGAAACCGGTCCCCGGTAGCTTGTCTCCTTTCTGGTGAAGAATTGGCTTGGTAGTTTAGTCTGCCCTGTTCCCATGATGCACTGGGCCAGGGACAGACTGATTTGCATATAGCCAGGTTCTGAGCTGGGATGGTGCAGTGAGATAAATAACGGTGATGGATCAAGCCCTGATCTTTGGACTGGGTAAGAGTGGTCTGCTTAATTCAGACACTCTGTTCATCACCACCCCCTTTTCTGAATCGTTTTTGGCCACTATAGGTGTGGCAGGGTATACTCAGACATGAGTCCCTTTCTCACTGCACCATCAGGATTCAAGCAAGCCGGGCCGAAGACGGCTGAAATGCCAGAAACCGGTCCCCGGTAGCTTGTCTCCTTTCTGGTGAAGAATTGGCTTGGTAGTTTAGTCTGCCCTGTTCCCATGATGCACTGGGCCAGGGACAGACTGATTTGCATAAAGCCAGGATCTGAGCTGGGATGGTGCAGTGAGATAAATAACGGTGATGGATCAAGCCCTGATCTTTGGACTGGGTAAGAGTGGTCTGCTTAATTCAGACACTCTGTTCATCACCACCCCCTTTTCTGAATCGTTTTTGGCCACTATAGGTGTGGCAGGGTATACTCAGACATGAGTCCCTTTCTCACTGCACCATCAGGATTCAAGCAAGCCGGGCCGAAGACGGCTGAAATGCCAGAAACCGGTCCCCGGTAGCTTGTCTCCTTTCTGGTGAAGAATTGGCTTGGTAGTTTAGTCTGCCCTGTTCCCATGATGCACTGGGCCAGGGACAGACTGATTTGCATATAGCCAGGTTCTGAGCTGTTATGGTGCAGTGAGATAAATAACGGTGATGGATCAAGCCCTGATCTTTGGACTGGGTAAGAGTGGTCTGCTTAATTCAGACACTCTGTTCATCACCACCCCCTTTTCTGATTCGTTTTTGGCCACTATAGGTGTGGCAGGGTATACTCAGACATGAGTCCCTTTCTCACTGCACCATCAGGATTCAAGCAAGCCGGGCTGAAGACGGCTGAAATGCCAGAAACCGGTCCCCGGTAGCTTGTATCCTTTCTGGTGAAGAATTGGCTTGGTAGTTTAGTCTGCCCTGTTCCCATGATGCACTGGGCCAGGGACAGACTGATTTGCATATAGCCAGGTTCTGAGCTGGGATGGTGCAGTGAGATAAATAACGGTGATGGATCAAGCCCTGATCTTTGGACTGGGTAAGAGTGGTCTGCTTAATTCAGACACTCTGTTCATCACCACCCCCTTTTCTGAATCGTTTTTGGCCACTATAGGTGTGGCAGGGTATACTCAGACATGAGTCCCTTTCTCACTGCACCATCAGGATTCAAGCAAGCCGGGCCGAAGACGGCTGAAATGCCAGAAACCGGTCCCCGGTAGCTTGTCTCCTTTCTGGTGAAGAATTGGCTTGGTAGTTTAGTCTGCCCTGTTCCCATGATGCACTGGGCCAGGGACAGACTGATTTGCATATAGCCAGGTTCTGAGCTGGGATGGTGCAGTGAGATAAATAACGGTGATGGATCAAGCCCTGATCTTTGGACTGGGTAAGAGTGGTCTGCTTAATTCAGACACTCTGTTCATCACCACCCCCTTTTCTGAATCGTTTTTGGCCACTATAGGTGTGGCAGGGTATACTCAGACATGAGTCCCTTTCTCACTGCACCATCAGGATTCAAGCAAGCCGGGCCGAAGACGGCTGAAATGCCAGAAACCGGTCCCCGGTAGCTTGTCTCCTTTCTGGTGAAGAATTGGCTTGGTAGTTTAGTCTGCCCTGTTCCCATGATGCACTGGGCCAGGGACAGACTGATTTGCATAAAGCCAGGTTCTGAGCTGGGATGGTGCAGTGAGATAAATAACGGTGATGGATCAAGCCCTGATCTTTGGACTGGGTAAGAGTGGTCTGCTTAATTCAGACACTCTGTTCATCACCACCCCCTTTTCTGAATCATTTTTGGCCACTATAGGTGTGGCAGGGTATACTCAGACATGAGTCCCTTTCTCACTGCACCATCAGGATTCAAGCAAGCCGGTCCGAAGACGGCTGAAATGCCAGAAACCGGTCCCCGGTAGCTTGTCTCCTTTCTGGTGAAGAATTGGCTTGGTAGTTTAGTCTGCCCTGTTCCCATGATGCACTGGGCCAGGGACAGACTGATTTGCATATAGCCAGGTTCTGAGCTGGGATGGTGCAGTGAGATAAATAACGGTGATGGATCAAGCCCTGATCTTTGGACTGGGTAAGAGTGGTCTGCTTAATTCAGACACTCTGTTCATCACCACCCCCTTTTCTGAATCGTTTTTGGCCACTATAGGTGTGGCAGGGTATACTCAGACATGAGTCCGTTTCTCACTGCACCATCAGGATTCAAGCAAGCCGGGCCAAAGACGGCTGAAATGCCAGAAACCGGTCCCCAGTAGCTTGTCTCCTTTCTGGTGAAGAATTGGCTTGGTAGTTTAGTCTGCCCTGTTCCCATGATGCACTGGGCCAGGGACAGACTGATTTGCATATAACCAGGTTCTGAGCTGGGATGGTGCAGTGAGATAAATAACGGTGATGGATCAAGCCCTGATCTTTGGACTGGGTAATAGTGGTCTGCTTAATTCAGACACTCTGTTCAGCACCACCCCCTTTTCTGAATCACATCTGGAGCAAGGCTTGGCTTCCTTGGGCCCATAGATCATGGGGTCTCTACTCGTCCCCAGTGACCAGTCTGACGCTGAAAGTATGAAACAGGGTTGGAGAGGATGTGAAGCTCTCGTCCTTCCCTTCTTTTATGATGCCTTTGTTTGAAACCCAGAGTTCCTCCCAGGTATGACTCCAGGCACAGTGAAGTGCTGGGTGGCGGCTGGTTGCAAGCCGATTGGTTGCCTTTTTGAGCATAAAGATACAATCCCTTTTGATCAACTCAAGGCTCACTATTCCTTACAGAAGAAGGACCGGTTTACTCATTACAAGCGGGCATATTGGTTGCTTAACTCTGAGACACGGCCCAAGGCCAGCAGGCCCATGACCCCTTTTGAGAAATGGCTATTCCTTAAAACAGACGATAAGAAGCTCATTTCTGAAATCTATCACCATTTGCTGAAAGCACCACGCAACCACAGATCCCCAGGCCACATCCGCTGGGAGGCAGAACTTGGTTGAGCCCTTACAGACAAAGAATAGAGAGACATATTTTATAGGGTGCACCACACAACACACAATACAGGACACACTGAAACAACATACAAAATTAACTCGTACTGTTACTGCACTCCAACACACATTCAAAAATGGAATACACAGTGTGATGGTCAGTGCTGGTGGGGCTGTGACAATCCAGGGTCACTGCTGCATCTTTCATGGCATTGTCCAATTCTTTCTAGATTCTGAGAGCTGGACCAGGAAGACATTGATTGTGCCTTTTATATTGAGATAATGCAATTCCCCACATATACCATTCTGGGTCTTCCCAACGCACTCAAAAATCCTCTTCGGTCCACCAGAGGATGACAGATTGCACTGGCCCAAAATGCTGCACACAGGCTTCTGCTGGCCAATTGGGGCACAGATAAAGTCGCTGACCACAGACAATGGCTTCACCGGCATTTGGTCCCTGCTGGCTATGGAGAGGCTGTTGATGGCGACTGGCACTGACCCTTCATCATATACGAAAATGTGGTCTCCATTCATTACCATCCAGTCCAAAAAGTTCAGGTAATTGACATGCCCATTTTATTTGCGTATCCTTAGGTTGCTGCCGACTGCACAGGAGGGGTCAGGGGCATCATGAGGGGGAAAGCTCTTAACAAACATTAGCCAAGCTCAGCACCTTACATTTGCGGCATGGCCTGGTCAGAAGGGTAACGGGTGGGGTGTGGTTTTTTTCTCAATCTGGGCTCTGTTTTCTTTCCTTGTTTCATTACTATGCTTTGGCATGCACACCGAACTGCCGCTCGCAGCAACACAATGCGGAGATTGCTTCAAGACAGCATCAAACATGAAGTTCGTTGCACATGCTACCAAGGCTCCAGTGTCTCCTAATCACTTGTCCCATGTTCGTGGTCGGCCCATAGTAGGTGTAGGCAACAAGCTGTGTAATACCATAGTTACCGTGCGACAACATAGCTGATTAGACTTGGTATTGTACACCCACATGCAGTTAAACCTTGCGGCCGTCCCGGTTCGGGATGGAGGCGGCTTGCTGTGTCTGCCAATAAAAAAGAGATTTGATCTTAAATGAATTAAATAAATAAAACACAAGTAGTACGCGAGTACCTGTACACCTAAGAGAGGATGCAGGGCCGGCTCTAGGCTCATGGTGGCCCTGTGCAGGGAGCGTAGGTGTGGGCCCCAGAAGAGGGGGTCCGGACCCTCATGGACATCGATTCGCCAAAATGTTATGGGTGACAAAAGCGACATGTCACTCCCTTTCACACCCAGTGACATCACAGGCGTGTCTAACCTTGGACTTTCAACGGCCTCTTATTTACTGCTGAGGTGTTATGGAAAGAGCAAGAAATGGAGACAACAGAAA
The DNA here is from genome assembly GCF_964263255.1 of Lissotriton vulgaris. Lineage (NCBI taxonomy): Eukaryota > Metazoa > Chordata > Amphibia > Caudata > Salamandridae > Lissotriton > Lissotriton vulgaris. The sequence continues at coordinate 112,022 of NW_028245126.1, forward strand.
AGTAAACAAAGCTCCATGGGCCCTCTTTAGTTTCTGTTCTTATCTCTCTCTCTTCATAAGCTGAATGTGTGTGGTGTGTATGTGTGTGTGTGTGGTTGGGGGAGGGGTAAACATAGGGGATGGGGGAAGGACTTTGCTAAGGAGACCGGTCACCAAAGGGCAAGGTGGAGGTCAAAAGGCAACACACTATAGCAGGTGCTTCCTCTGGGCACCCCCAAAATGTCATCCATGTCTATCTCTCGCTTCCACTCTCTCCCAATCTCTTTGTCAGGAAACAGACACTGCTCTCGAAAGTAAAGCCTCTTTTCAGACTCGTTAATCATAAATTGCCCCGACGTACACAAGTGTACAGCCGACGCATGCGCAAGTGCGCAAAGGGCAGGCGGTGCAACAGAACAGGTGTTAATGCAATTTAGTGGTCGCCCGATATCCTCACCTTTTACCCCGCCCCTGCGCTCCTGCTTACTGCTCTGCACTTCGACCTGTAGAGTTGTAAATGCAGCGCGTATTCAGTGTACTCTGGATCAGGTAATGGCAGCGACGCTCCGGGCTCCTGCTATGTCTGGCTCGGGAGAAGCCTCAGACCAAGGTGTGCACTATGTGATTACATGTTTACAGCACAACTGAAGCCGTGCGTGTGTTGCTCGGGGTGATGCCATTCACTTGCAGACAAACAATGAGACAAATGGCAGAGAAAACAAGAAGAAGTAGTAGTGAGCATACCACAGGCCCACTCTGTTAAACAACTTTAGTGGGGCATTAAAACATGAAAATGGCAACATACGAACAATAACATACAACACGTTCTGCAAGAAAAAGTTACAATGTGATACGCATCGATTTTGACATTCAAAATGCGCCAACAGCGTTGGTTGCGTTGTTAAACCTCGAAAGCATCTTATTATCAGTGTACAAACGGGATTCTGTATACACTGAAAAAAATGGGTTGGTGCTTATGGAGTAAAAATAAATCTGGCATTTCACATAAAAACTGCGAAGTTCTGTAGGCAAGATAAAGCGTAACTTCTGACGAAAATACCTTGCTGTGTTTAGGCAGCCTCTGACAGAGCACCAGGCTGAAACATCTGCAAATAGCACAGAAAACCCCTGGCACTGAAAAACCATCTCTGGCACTGCTCTAACGTTTCTTTGGGACTGTATAAACATTTCTATGGCACCCCATCGACACCAAACAATCACCTTCTGGCCGTATAAGTCAATATTCTGTATTATGTCAACAATTTAGGACAATGCATACGGTAACTCTGGAACTACACCCTGCATAAATTCACACTGCCCCTCGTAGTATACAGACACTGCCCCCTGTTGTGAAGGAACACTGAGCCCTGCACTGCTATGGCCAGTATTTCCTTAAGTGAAATAAAGCCGTCCCAGCAGTAAATCGACACAAGCCCACGAGGTGCATTTGAGCTCACATCATCATACGTGCACTGCCACCAGTAGTGATTTGGCGTGGCTTCCTGATTCCCTCTCGCTCTCTCCAGCTCTTCTTTCCCCACCTTCCTCTCTGTTTCGCTCGCTGTCTCTTTCTCGCTTTGAGCCTGCCCCCTCTCTTCCTGTTGCTCTGTCTCGCTTATAATCTCACACTCAGGCCATTTTACTCTGTCGACCTCTTGTTGCCCGTGGCAGACTTTGCCTCGCTCCCTCTCTGTTTGGTCTGTCTGTCGCTGTCTCCTTCCGAGTCTGACTCATGCCCTTCACCGGCTCACCGCTCTTCCTTTTTATGCTACCTTTATCCATGTATCTCTCCTCCCACTCCTGTGGTCCCACCTGAGGGGACAGAAGTACACCCCGTGCCCTTGTGTTCCTTAAAGAGCCCCCGAGCAGACATGTTTGTCCCCACCCTGCAGCAAGCGGCCGGAGACGGTCAAACTACAGTGCACTGGGGCTGCGTGACAGGGTCAAACGGCAGGATACTGGACTGCGTGAGAGTGTTAACTGTAACATTTTAGGAAGATTAACCCATTCATTCGCTTTGATCTGTTTCTGAAACACAGCCCTGTGCTTAAGAGACACAAGATAGACGCTTAGCCCCAAATCACGCGTAAATAATACGAACTACACACACCTCATTCCCAACCGTTAAACTACACACACCCCCCGAAGGATACACATTGCACCATTCAGCGGCAATATACATAACGCATGGACCGCCATCCAAGAATGCAAACTACACACACACATATAAACACACAGGCAACAAAATATACGACAATCATGTATCACAGTGACACAATCTACACTGATCAGAAATCACCAGAGATAAACTACACGCGTCACCAACAGGAAGGAATCATTATTACCGTCACCACGAAACACGAACTTCTCACAGACGAATAGATGTAAAAGGCACGCGTCATTACCGAATAAAAGCTACAAACCAATGTAATAACTAAATAATAAAAATGATTCGCACATATTCGTCTCGAAATATGTGGTGCACGCGCATCATCAAATACCCATAACTACAGATAACCGTCACCATAAAAAAAGCCCAAAAACTAGAATAAAGAGTAGAACGTGCACACATATTATCACTACAAAATAAACACTTCGCACAACTCCTCGCCGAAGTGCTTATATGTGCACACTTATACTTTTCAGAGCTGATAAATTGCGCGGCCCATTGTCAACAGGATCAAAAACATACAACACCACCTCACAACAGAAACTGTACAATCATCAGCAAAAACGCATTGAAATTCAGTCGTCTTTGTCGCTAGGGTGAAAAAAACGCATGCAAATATAATCAAGAACAATATTCTCAACGTGTACAATAAACTTGCATCGCCATCAAATACTACAGACAGCTTTACACAATATAAATAGCAAACAAGTTTAAGTAACGAATGTAAGAACTTGTTTTAAGCACGCTTCAACCGTTTCTAGGCACTGTAAATAAATACATTTTTCAGAAATTAATGGCCCGCCATTTACAAATCTCTGAAGGATAGAACGCTGATTTGGCTGCATCGAGATCCAAAATCGTGAATACCAGACAACAGGAAGTATCCAGCCTTCCAGACTCTCCTGACCAATCACAACGCTGCCTTACAGCAGCATTGTGATTGGTCAGAGCGCCGTAGTTCGGGGCTCAGACAGGAGCTGGAGGCTTGGTATGTTCTTCACTCAGGCTGTAATGCAGCCTGGGTGGAGAACAATCAAAGTGTGCATGACATTTTGGTCGGCTCAAGACGGCCGGACAAAATTTCATGCTCACTTAGGAAGCGCCTACCACTCCTTCCCCAGCCTCTAAACAGTCCGGTCCCCCCACCCCCAACCAACTGAGCGAGCAAACTTAAATAAAATGATAACATACAGTTACCATTTTCTTTTTCCGTTTTCTAATTGCTCAGTGAGCAGTGTGGCAATGCTCATCTGACTTAGCGGAATAGCCACCACTGCAGACATTAAGGGGAGTGCTTAATTTGAGCCAGTGGTTTCCGGTGCTCAGTACTACCACTTAATTGTCAACACCGGATTTTATGACAGTCAGCCACATGGTTTCAAATTCGAGATTAGCACAATAGTAGTTTATTATTCGGATATTCATAAAAAAATACTAATAACTGCAGCCTAAGCCATTCTTATAGCTTTGGGGGGATGCATAGTGAGAAATGTCACATTTGCAGTGTGATGGTTAGTAGTATGTTAGCACTGTAATTGTCAGCGAAGGCAGGGTGAATGGGTTGTGCAAGCTGCATTGGCTGCCTGAATAGGTCCCTGGCACTTGGTTTTTTGCAAATTAAGCACCAATCCAAGGCTGTATCATTGCACAGCACAGAGTCGAGTTATTGTGTTTTTTTTTATTTTGATGAGTCCAAAATCCATACATATAACTAAAATGTCCTAGACTTAATGTGTGAACATTTAATAGCGTACATTGTAAATAGACAGAGGCAATCCCAGCTCATTGTTTCTGACTTGTGCTGTCTGTATTGCATTAATCAATTCAGAGCAATCCCTAGCTTTTTATTTTCTAATCTTTAGGTCCCTCAAAGCCAAAAAAACAGATCCTCAGCTCTGCGCTGAGCCAGAGTAGCTCTCCGTGGACAAGATGTACTGAGATAGGGTTTGCATAAATAGGTCGCAATTGGCGCACCTACTATTTCTGAATCTTATGGTATTTTGCAAACTGACCTATGTACTTATAGGTCGGTTCACAAAATACCGAATTGCAGTGGGTCGTAATTCTACGTAATTGCTACCTACAATGATTCGAAATCAGAGGGATGGTTGCTACTGATGTCAGCATACCACCATGTCTGTGACTGTTTTTAAATAAAGCAATCTTTTTTAAATGACAGCGCGTTTTCCTTAAAGGAAAACAGGATGTGTTGGACCATTGCCTATTCCCAAAACTGTTTTTGACAATTCACAAAGGGGAATGTTTCCTGTGGGAGCCCTTTCCCGTTTGAAAAAGGAGTTACCACTCACTGCCTTTCAGTAGTTGATAAAATATTAATATATTGGCAACCGGATTTGAGTTGCAAAACATTAACACATGCCAGAACAGTGCTTAATTTGAGCCAGAGCTTTCCGGTGCTCAGCACCGGCACTTATTTTACCGGGCCGGGTCTATATGATTTTTCACCTCCGGCAGATGGATGTCCCTGTATTTTATTAAAATAATTTGCTGCGCTGCTCTCCTTCTGTGGCTGCTGCCTGGTATGTCTCATAGGAAGTCCCACCCTTGTCCAGGCATAGTTGAAGAGTGTCCTCATCACGTTAGTGATGTAACGTCGTCAGCAGATTGCGCCTGCCTTTCACGGAATGTTGTTTCATTTACGTTGAAGAATGCTTGAGAGCGGGCTTTTGGCTGCGCTGGGGGAATGTCCTGCTGGAAGCGTGCAGCAGGACTGCCACAGTGCCAATAGACGTTTAAAAATATGCAATGTCTTTTCCAGCATGAGTGAAATATGGAATATATATGAGCGCCGGCGCCCACAATCAATACAGGTATAATTTTTGTTTATCCACAGTAGGGATGACACAGAGACCGCAGAGGCAAGATTAACATCTTAATACGTCGGACCGCAGAAGGTAACAAGGTCCTTATATCAAGAACTGAGCTTGAGACTGTGAAGCCTCCTGAAATGTCCCGAGTTTAACTACTAACATTCCACTCATGTAGTGACATCATGGCGTTCTAGAACAGAACAGAACAGAACGTATCAAAATGCACACCTGGCACGAGGCAGGGCATAGCGCTTGTTGCATAAATAACCACGCGTGGATACATTCTGTGGGTGTTGTGAAACTATTTCTGTTTTTTCTCTTAAAGACAAATTAAGTTACAATTCTAGCGCAGAGGGTATTGCCAGCGCGCAGTGCCTGTTTCTGTTGAGCACAGTCCACAGTTTCATGTCTCATTCAGGTGTGGTGACTCAAGGGAATCATGATGGAGGGGAAAAGTGAACTGTCCGGGTCCCGTCTGTACCAGCACACCCCCTCCCCCTTTCTTCTATGTGAGCTTCAGGGAACACGTATACATCACAGTGCTGGAGGAGAGGGGGCGGGGTGGAAGATACGATGGTGAGGGCACAATAGTCCTTCTGCTCAGGCTAATGCTACTTGCAACAAGAGGAACGCATGTCCAACAACAAAGTATGGAGGTACATGAGCCCTTGTTGCAGTCCTTATGCTCACTGAGATGCAGGCAAAAAGGCCTGTCCCTCATGACTTGTAATTGATGCAGCGCTACTCCGGAAAAAATTTCTACAACCTCATCACCTTTCCCTGAAGCATTAAATCCTACATTTACTCATCAGTGGGGCCCATAACACTGCGAGTCACCCGTACACACTTTCTTTCTACTTCATGGATTGGTGTGAATCAAAGGAGAGCTGCTGGATCACAGCGGAGTGTCTAAATTAAGCTAAATATTTATAATATGTACACCTGCAGTTTAAATTGTTTTACCATGGTTTTATCAAAGAGATAATGTATTCAGACACACAACCATGTAATGGTCTATAGATCTGCTAGTAAAAATTAGGCTAAGGATGAACAAGACCATCTTAATTCTTCATGTATCTAATCTTCATTTAAAGGAATATTCTAGCATGACCTTCATTTATTCACTTATAAATTCGTTTAATGCACATAGATTTAAAGAGAAAGAAAGAATTTTAAATCATACATTTATATTTCATTGAATTCAAAGCTCAGAAAATAAGCATATTATTATTAAGTTATAGGACATGAATATTAGCAAAAGACATAATAGTTCAGAAAGTTCAACTCCGTATTCTCTTTAGCTATTAACCTCATCTAAAGACTCCTATTCATTCCAGCAAAGTTAAAGTTCAGAAAAATTTCAAAGTTCTTGCGCCTCAGGAAAAATCAGCACTCTGACAGCATGTTCGGATACACAGATGGAAATCGAAGAAGACAGTTTTTTCTTAAGTCCGGACATACTCTTTTATACCCTTTTTCTCTAGCTAATCAATCGAAATTCCGAAATATTTGGGGTCTTCTACAGTTTTGATTGGTCAGTCCAAGGGGTGGAAGAGCATAACCTCATCAGCTTATTGTTTAACTTCTGCTAAATCAGCGCAATAAATTTCAACATTGTTCTTATAATGTCTATTTCGTCCATGTCCTATAAATGGTAATATTCAGTTCCTTTCTCATGGTTCTCAATACGAATGTTCATTTTGTTGGCTGTCAGTCAGGTTTTCAGGGCACACTGTCGTTGAACCATTCCACTCGGGCACAAGCAGCTCATACTCGACTTGTAGCCTTTTCTACCACTCACATGCATATTGCATCTCAATCTCGGAGTTTATGGAAACGTCCATCTTGTTCTTGGCCTCACAGGCCAGAACGGGAACTATTATAGAAACAAACAGAATTAAACATTCATTATTGAATTATAACCCTTCTGTTTACCCTCCCCTTACTAAGGTATCCCTGCTAGTTATTACCTAGCAGATAAGCCACATATATGCGCATTATACTCACCTGTCTTCATGTTTTTGCCACAAATACATGAACAGAAAGCATATTCATGCCGCTTTTGGTTAGTTTAAAGCTTCTACCTTAATTTTGAACAAGACAACATCACTTAGTTAGTCGATTATGGTTGCAAAATAAGCAAATTAGTTTCCCACATGTACTTGTGTGTGTGTGCATTCTATTCTACGTTGATTCGTTTTCAAAGCCACACGAATAATTCATGTTACTGTTATGAGAAAGTGACTTTACGAGGGGTATACAAAATTTTGTTTTTCCACCTCGCTCCATCAACTCCATCCTTTAGTGATTTATCACCAAACATCTCCCAAACATTTAGCAAATTTTTATCTCAACATGTTTCAAATTATTTTGATTAGTATAAATTATACTCTAGTATCTTCCATTTCTCTGGTAGTTTGATAGAGTTTCTCTTAAAATTCTTCAATTTCTATGTCTCCTTTTTCACGTTCTCTTTCTTGCTTCTCTTGAATCACTTTCTTTATTGACTTTTTAATGTTTTTCCTTTTTCTAATCTTGCAACATAATCTTAATGTCAAAATCACTACTAATAATATTGTTACTGGAATTAATACTTTACCTATAATAGAGCTACCTATTTCACGTAACCAATGTTAAACAGCTGAAAAACTTCTACCAAGTTGTTCAAGGACACTATCAACCTCCAGTGGTTCAATTTCTTTGTGCAACTCTGTAATATTTTTAATATATCTCTCAATGTTTTGACTTTTATCTGGAATGTAAGTACAACAGTGTTGTACCTTCAAAATTCCACAAACTCCTCCTTTTTTTGCCAAAATTATATCAAGAGCAAGACGATTGTGCATTATCATAGTTCTCATAGCAACCATTTCAGTGTTTACCATTAAAAATCCACCTGCATTGTCTGTTGACAAGCGATCTACTATCGTTGACAATATCCAAATTCTGTTTTCGTTAAAAGATATCCCCACTGCTGGTATCAGTGCTCCAAAAACATCACCTCTTATTTCTAATACACTCTCTCTCTTTTTCTACGACTTAAAGGTTTACCTACCTCATGAATCCCATTAGTACCTCTATTTACATGAACATTTTTAGGAAAGACCAGGTCGACATAACAGGTTCCGTACCAGTGATCGGGCAACTTATGGTAAGCTTTGTTCCCACAAATATAATAAATTCCAGGAAAAACTGGGTCTTTACCACCTTTAAATCCCCAACCCCCTATTATGCGATAAGTGTCTTCACAATGACTTGCTCCCACAAAATAATTGTCATATACAGTATTATCTCTGTGAATACAACATTTTTCTAACGATGGGGTATCTATGTTTATTGCCACATTTACATTTCACCCCTCTAAATTTTCATCCTAAAATTCCCAATATTTATATTTAGCATGCTTCACTCTTTCATTTCTTTTGTAGATATTTCTTCTCTCTTCAACCATATCTAAAAATGTGTTTTCCTCATTCCTCAATTTACAAGTCAAATTATGTCTAAAAGCGTAATCATAAGTCAATTCTTGAGTTTCTAAGAAAAATCCTCCCATCATTTTTGCAGGCTTAACTTTGATCATTGCATTTATAACTTTCAATCTTGCAAAAACATAATCAGAATTCGAATAATAATATTCTAATTTCCCTGTATTATAAAACAAACTTGCTATTACACTACATGTAATCCCATATGTAAGTGGAAGGTGGTGATAGGTCAACCCCTCTGACACTGATGCTGGCAATTTCACACAGACGTAGCAATCACTCGTGTCCATGGTTCTAACATACTCAGATAGTAATCTTGAAAAGGTATTTTTAGAAAAGTCGCCAATCGACCTATCCTGATGAATTTCTGGCTTATACACATGTGGTTTATCAGTTTGTAACTCTTTATTTCTTCCATTCATAGTCCCATTTGGTTTCAACTTCTCAAGGATTTCTCTAAAAGGAATAATAATAGCTAAAATTATCCATATCAACATCAGTAATCCAGTACATATTACCCACATTCTACAACATTTTCTGAAAATAGAACATTTCGTAGTTACATTATTAGTAGCCATTTTTTTTTACACAGCGATTTCAACAATTTTCACTATTTTCTCTGTCTTTAATAGATGTTCACTTTACGTTCATAGCGTTTTTTCTTATATCAACGTTTTAAGTCTAGCTTTCACTTAGCCCCTTAAGATTAAATATCTCTTTTTCCTTCTTTGAGTCTCAGTTCTTCACTCACTTTCTTTCTCTTAATCTGTGCAGTTCATATTTTCTTGGCTGCTGTTTACTTCCTCAATAGGAGGCAAAAACATGTAAGTCCATTCACGTGATTTATATTTCTGATTTGGTCTTCTCACTCTTTTTTGGCCTTTGAACAACCTCTATTTTCTTTCCCAACAACTCTTTTTGACTTGTTATTTCATTAACTTGATCTTCTGGTTTTCTTGCTTTATTAACCGGTTTGACCTTCAGTCCATCACTTTCTCTAGGCTAATTATCTCCTTTATAAGCTCTCTTTGTCTTTGGCTCTGTAGTATTATGTTCCACTCTCCAAGCTCTTTTCCTTTAACTCATTCTCAATTGAGTTTCATCTCCACTGTCATCAGTTTCACTTTCAGTATCTTTGACAGTATAATTCATAATTAACTTTATAATGTCTGTTTCTTTTTCAGAATCTGGCTTCTCTTTACTCAGCACTTTCAATCTGTTAGGAACATCTCCATAACTGGTACTTGGAATCTCATCCTTGTCGTGAGTTATTTCCTCCTTTCCCGTGTCAGAATTTTGGTTCCTGCTTTCAGAGCTTTCTGACTGTTTTTCAGTATTCTCTTGATTACCAGTTTCTTCACTACATTGTTCAATGTCTGGTATCAGTTCTTACCAAATCTCGACTTTCAGGTCGATCTTCAAAATTTGGTATTTCAACAGTTTCACCTTCTCCCTCAGATGCAGAACTAGCATCCGATACCTCATGAATTCGACGTTCTTGTCGAGCTTCAGTATCTGGATTTCTCTCTGGTTCTTCTTCAGAATCAGTTGTGCTTTGACCCTCCTCCTGTGAATTTTCAGGCACAGGCACACGGATGATATGACTGGCATGCACCCATCTTTTCACTCCAGCACATTTAACTGCAGTCGTGCTGACCAAAATAACCTGTCTCGGTATCTGCCAGCGAGGCACTAAGCAGTTTCTTCTTCGGTGTACCTTTATTTGAACCCAATCTCCAGGAACTAGATCATGAGCTGGATGTTTCTCTTTCGTGTTTGATTCAGTTCCCACCTGATGGAACACAGAAGTTACCACGTCAGACAGATTTTTGCAGTAATCCAGTATGATGTCATAATTAATAGGTAACAGTTTATCAACTGGTACAAATGCTTGTCTCATCACTCTGCCCATCAAAATCTCATGTGGACTTAGTCCAGTTTTTCTGTCAGGTATACTCCTTAAGGTCATCAAAACAAGTGGTAATGCGTCCGGCCATTTTAGTCCTGTTGCCAAACACATTTTTGCAATTCTGTTTTTTATTGTTCCATTCACTTGTTCAACTACCCCTGAAACCTCTGGTCTGTAAGCACAATGCAGTTTCTGTTGAATGTATAGTGCTTCACAAATCATTTGTAATAGTTCATTCTGGAAATGGCCTCCATGATCTGTTTCAATTGTTACTGGAAAACCGTATTGTGGTATGATTTCACCCAAGAGCAATTTTGCAACAGTTAGTCCATCATTCCTCCTGGTGAAGAAAGCTTCTACCCACCGAGAGAACAGACAAATGATTACCAGCAGATATCTGAATTTATTACAAGGTGGTAACTCAATGAAATCCAATTGTATTCGTGTGAATGGACCTCAATCCCGTCCTATGGTTCCCAAACTCACAACTGTTTTTCGTCTTGGATTAAACTGTTGAGAGACTAAACATCTCTGGCACAGGCTTTCAGCGATCAACCTAAATTGAGGATTGTACCATGTCTGTCTAAACAATTGGATCATTGCATCCCTCTCAACATGAGCTTGACCATGATACATTCGGGCCATATTTGAAATCATGTTATCAGGCATTACTGGTCTTTCATCTTTGTAAACCCGGTTTCCATCTTCCTCCCTTTATCTACATCCTGCTTTTAGCCAAATGCTTTTCTCCTCTTCGCTAGCTTCTTCCTGCATCTGTCTCACTTCCTGCCAAGTTTCAACTACTGTAGTTAGCATTAAAGGACTTGAAACATGTTCTTCTTTCCTGTCCCGATTTACCAATGCAAGATTTCTGGCACAGTATTTTGCAATGGAGTGAACATACCTATTGCCTCTGGTTACGTAGTCATCTCCCTTCCTGTGTGCAGCGCACTTAACCACTGCAATCTTATCAGGCAATTGAATAGCATCAATCATCATTTTCACAAACTCAGCATTTCTGATGGGGGATCCTGCAGAAGTTAAATAACCCTTTTGGGACCACAGTGTAGCGATCACCCTGGGGGACAGGGTCTGGAGAGGGCGGCTAGCGGTAGTTAGAAGAGGAGGTTACCGCATATCGCCACTAGAGGGAGTTCGGCGACTTTGGAACTACAATCCCCAGAGACCCATCAGACAGGGAAACGGAAGCGTAACGATTACAAAAGCCTTCGGAGGTAACGGCTTGGTGCTTGTCAATCAGGACCTTGAGCGTTGTTTGGACGGAGCCATGCCGGTTTAGTTTGAACGGAGAACAAGGTACTTGTAAGTCCTGAGCAGAACGGAGTCTGCTACTGAATCTTCTCGAGACAGTTTCTTGCAACTTTGTAACTTTCAGCGAGTCCCCGCAATTTGTAAGACGGGCGGTCTCGCTCTAGCCAGTGGCGTTTGTGAGACCCGCGCAAGAACGCGTTGTCGTCTCCGTCACTGTATTCTTCCTGGGTAATTCATTCGGAGCCTCGAGGCGTGCCGGTACCGGTACGCTTTTCCAGGAGATTCCCTTGCTGATTTTGTTTTATCATTCCTTGCTGATTTTGTCTTCATTCCGAACCAGGATTGTTATTTGCCAGACTGTCCTATAGACGTTTTGGTTCAACCGGATGAAGTATTGTTTCCTGTTTTATAATCCAAGGGGCTTTTTTCAGCGATCCAGTTCCACTGCACAGTTAGTACCTTTTTAGTAGAGTACATCTTGTCATTATATATCCTGTACCGGTCTGGGGTTCTAATTGCTGGCTATTATTCTTTCCCCATCTGCAGAATTCACCGGGGGTCCTAGAGACTGGCGAGAGAGTGGGTGGACGATATCCAGATATTCCTAGAAAGCCCATTGGGACATCTTACTTTGGTTTTATCCCCCTTTTTCCCGGGAGGCACTTACGCATAGTTGTGTTACCCTACACTGTGTGTGGTGCGTTCTGGAGACGAGGGGGACTGGTCATCCATCCATCGTTCCTGCTGACATCTTTCAGAGGTTAGTGGTAATTTCCATTGACGTCGTGACAGATTGACAAGCCCACGAAATTCGTCAGCCTGAGCGATGGATACTACTACAGTGTTGACCACTTTGTTGGAGAGCGTAAATGTGCTCCAGCAGGAGGTACATGCTGCGCGACAGGAGAATGTGGACCTTAGAACAGAAGTGGGTTCGTTAAGACGGGAGGTGGCGGGTATTTCTCGCAAAGGTAGGAGTTATATTAGGGAGGCAACACTTCCCCCCCCTACTCAAAACCCGGATGGGGCGGCCATGGGAGGTGGGTTCTTTACTTCGCAACCCTCTAATCCTTCACCTTTTAGTCCTGGTCCCACAGTTCATGTTATTCAGAATCCAGGTATACCATTGGCACCTCCCGAGCGATTCTATGGGGACACGAAGAAATTTGAAACTTTCCTAAATCAGTGTAGGCTCCATTTCCTTTGTAAACCCACCATTTTTGTGGATGATGCTTCTAAGACATCGTTCATGATGTCATACATGGGTGGAAACGCCGCTAGTTGGACTATTCCGTTGATGGAAAGGAATGACCCTGTGCTACACAACTTCCAGGATTTCTGTAGTGAAATGAGAAAGCTGTTTGACAGGAAAACCCACATGCTGTCGTTAGATCGTGAACTGATGACTCTTCGTCAAGGATCGCAGGATCTGTTGACATATATCACCACTTTCAATCGATTAATCGTAGAAACTGACTGGCCTCCTGAAAAACGCACTTCTTTGTTTTATCAGGGATTACGTGGGGAGTTAAAGGACGTACTCTCCCAAGTGGTACAATTACCCAAGACATGTGATGAATTGATAGACCTCGCAGTCCAACTGGATCACCGAGTTCAAGACAGAAAAGGGGACAAGAATAGAGGAGAAGTGCGTTCGTATTTTCCGAAGACTCGCCCTCCACCAGAGGACTACAACAAACCTGGGACGGGAGTAGAACCCATGCAAATCGGAGGAGTGAGGGGTCCATTGTCCCCTGAAGAACGAGAGAAAAGACGCCTGCAAAAGCTGTGTCATTATTGTGGGAAAAGCGGTCATTTTATAAAAGAATGTAGAGCTAGAGGAAGAACAGCTACTTCGGGTCCAAGTCCACGTAACCAAGTTGCAGCCATACAGGAGTCGGAAAACTGAAGAGCCCAAGTACGGACGGGATCTCCGTCTTGGGTATGGAAAATGAAGAAAAGATCCCTTTGTACCTTGCAAATACCATGCAACCTTCTGTGGCTCATATGTGCATTACTGTGTCTTTGAAAATAACCGAGGACAGTACTTTCACAGTGTCGGCTTTATTGGATTCGGGAGCCACAGGAAATTTTATCGATCAACAGTACGCCCGGAGGATGGGCATTCAAAAAGAGAAGAAAAAGATCCCTGAAATGGTGAAAGCCGTGGATGGTAAGGCCCTGACCTCTGGCCCAGTGTGCTTTCACACAGAATCCCTAGTGATGTATGTTGGTGAGAATCATCAGGAAACCATACACTTTGACATCATCGACGCTCCACAATTTCGTCTCATTCTCGGGATGCCCTGGTTGACATTACATGATCCTGTTGTGAAATGGGCGGCACGTACGGTGTCTTTGACATCTCAGTACTGTCAAGAACATTGCTGCCTTCCGGAGGCGTCAGACGACCACAGTGAAACGCAGGCCATTTTTCTTGCCCAAGGATGTGTCGAAGGAAGGTACTGTTGTGCTACTTCTCTTCCCAGTGAATACACATCTTACATGGATGTCTTCGACAAAAAGAAAGCAACAAGTCTACCACCACACAGACCTTATGATTGCCGAATTGATCTCGTTCCCGGGGCTGATATACCCTGCAGCCGTGTGTATGCTCTGACTGAGCCTGAGACGCGATACTTGAAGACATTCTTGGAGGAACTCCTTGCTTTGGGGTTTATTCGCCATTCTACCTCCCCTGCTTCGTCTCCTCTCTTTTTCATCACGAAAAAGGACTGCGATGAACTACGAACGTGTATAGACTATAGGTCTATCAACAAAGTGACCATAAAGAACAGGTATCCTTTGCCCCTTATACCTGTACTTCTGGACCAGCTTCGAGGGGCTCAAGTGTTCACCAAATTGGATCTTCGTGGTGCCTATCACTTGGTACGGGTAAAGTCCGGTGACGAATGGAAAACGGCCTTCCGTACGAAGTTTGGCTTATACGAGTACCAAGTGATGCCTTTTGGGCTATGCAACGCCCCAGCTGCATTCCAGTACTTCATGGATGAAGTATTAAGAGGGCTGTTGGAAACGATCTGTATAGTATACATCGATGACATCCTGATATATTCTCGTAATATCGCAGAACATGTCTGCCACGTGAAAGCGGTGCTTGATCGTCTTCGTGTCCATTCCCTGTTTGCTAAGTTAGACAAGTGTCTATTCCATGTTGAAGAGGTGGCCTTTTTGGGATACGTCATCAATGCCCAGGGGTTCCAAATGGATATGAGCAAGGTAGAAGCAATAACCCAGTGGCCAGCCCCTATTCATGTGAAGTCTGTTCAGAGTTTTATGGGGTTTGCTAACTACTACCGACGGTTCATCAAGGATTTCTCTCGCATTCTTACTCCCATATCCAGATTGCTGAGAAAGAACGTAGCCTTTGAGTGGACTCCAGAAGCGGATCAAGCCTTTGAAACATTGAAGAAACGTTTCACTCAAGCACCTATACTGCGACATCCGGATCCTAATCTACCGTTTGTGGTCGAAACAGATGCTTCACAATATGCCCTGGGTGGAGTGTTGTCCCAGCGCCATCCCGAAACAGGACAGTTACATCCAGTGGCCTTTTACTCCTGCAAACTCTCACCCTGTGAGGTGAATTACTCAATCACGGATAAAGAACTGTTGGCCATTAAACGGGCATGTGAAGAATGGAGGCATTACCTGTTAGGGGCTCTACACACAGTCGAAATTTATACGGATCATCGAAATCTGCTGTTTTTAAAGACTGCAAAAGCGCTAACTCCCAGGCAGCTACGTTGGTCTCTTTTCTTTTCGGACTACGATTTCATCATAAAGTACAGACCTGGAACCCAGAATGGCAAGGCTGATGCGCTATCCCGCAGGGTAGATCTCGCAGGACCTCAGCAGATGGCAGATGAGGAGCCTCCTCCTATTATTTCTCCTTCGGCCTTTCCGATATCAACGATGGCACTTGTGATATCAGGAGAATTCTTAGACGACGTCAAAGTGGCAACATCAAGAATCGATGGCACGGCATGGATACAGGAAGAACCAGAACATAGAAGTTCCAAGGATGACCTACTATATCATTATCATGCTCTATATGTGCCTTTAAAAACCCTCCAAGAATAGACCATGCATTGGTGTCATGATTCTACATTAGGAGGTCATCTAGGAGAGTACAAGACCATCGCTAATATGGAACGTTCCTTTTGGTGGCCCTCGCTGCGAAAAGATGTCAAAGACTATGTACAAAAGTGTGCGGTTTGTGCTCAGAGTAAGACCAGTCATTCCAAACCTGTGGGATTGCTACGTCCCATTCCCATTCCACCCTCCCCTTGGCATACGGTGTCGATGGATTTTATTGTGGAATTACCCCCGTGTGAGACCTACACCACCATTCTAGTTGTAATAGATCATTTGACAAAAATGGGTCATTTCATTCCCTTGAAGAAATTACCTTCCTCCTCTGAATTGGCTTTGGTGTTTCTGCAGCATGTAGTGAGAGCCCATGGTATACCTAGAGTAGTAATCACTGACAGGGGTTCTCAGTTTACCTCTCGTTTCTGGAAGGCTCTTTGCCAAGCATTGCATATGGAAGCTCGGTTATCGACCAGTTTCCATCCACAAACAGATGGTAAAACTGAGCGGCTTAACCAGTCCCTAGAACAATACTTACGGTGTTTTACCCTACAGAACACCGGTGACTGGTTTCCTCTGGTCTGGATGGCGGAATTTGCATATAATAACGCTGACCATTCCACCCTAGGATGTTCGCCCTTTTTCTGTTCCTATGGGTTCCATCCCGATATGCTTCCTTTTGAGTGGCCTGTCACCTCCACTCATCCTTCCATTCAGGAGCATCATGCTCATCTTCGGGCTGTTTTGATTGACGCTAGGAACCACCTGGCGCTGTCTCAAGCATCCCAGAAGCGATTTGCTGATCGAAAAAGGGTTCCTGAGCCGGAATACAAGGTGGGGGATAAGGTCTGGTTATCCACTAGGAACCTGCATTTGAAGGGAAGGGGTAAACTGGCTCCCAAGTACATAGGGCCCTATGGAATTGAGAGGATTATCAACCCTGTGGCCGTGCGATTATCCCTCCCCCTTTCTTGGCGGCTCCATCCTGTATTCCATGTATCCCTGCTTCGTCCCTGTCGGGTAGGGATGCGTCTTCCCTCTCGCCCTGGCCCCATTGATCTTGACGGGGATGAGGAGTATGAGGTAGAGGAGATACTAGATTCCTGTTTGTCCCGTGGGAGGGTGCAATACCTGGTTTCATGGAAGGGGTATGGAGTTGAGGACAGAACTTGGGAACCTTCGGCCAATTTGCATTGCCCTCTGTTGTTGGACCGGTTCCATGACACCTATCCTAGTAAGCCTGGTCGACCGCCGGGACGTCGGTCCATGAGGGGAGGCTCTGTAGCGATCACCCTGGGGGACAGGGTCTGGAGAGGGCGGCTAGCGGTAGTTAGAAGAGGAGGTTACCGCATATCGCCACTAGAGGGAGTTCGGCGACTTTGGAACTACAATCCCCAGAGACCCATCAGACAGGGAAACGGAAGCGTAACGATTACAAAAGCCTTCGGAGGTAACGGCTCGGGGCTTGTCAATCAGGACCTTGAGCGTTGTTTGGACGGAGCCATGCCGGTTTAGTTTGAACGGAGAACAAGGTACTTGTAAGTCCTGAGCAGAACGGAGTCTGCTACTGAATCTTCTCGAGACAGTTTCTTGCAACTTTGTAACTTTCAGCGAGTCCCCGCAATTTGTAAGACGGGCGGTCTCGCTCTAGCCTGTGGCGTTTGTGAGACCCGCGCAGGAGCGCGTTGTCGTCTCCGTCACTGTATTCTTCCTGGGTAATTCATTCGGAGCCTCGAGGCGTGCCGGTACCGGTACGCTTTTCCAGGAGATTCCCTTGCTGATTTTGTTTTATCATTCCTTGCTGATTTTGTCTTCATTCCGAACCAGGATTGTTATTTGCCAGACTGTCCTATAGACGTTTTGGTTCAACCGGATGAAGTATTGTTTCCTGTTTTATAATCCAAGGGGCTTTTTTCAGCGATCCAGTTCCACTGCACAGTTAGTACCTTTTTAGTAGAGTACATCTTGTCATTATATATCCTGTACCGGTCTGGGGTTCTAATTGCTGGCTATTATTCTTTCCCCATCTGCAGAATTCACCGGGGGTCCTAGAGACTGGCGAGAGAGTGGGTGGACGATATCCAGATATTCCTAGAAAGCCCATTGGGACATCTTACTTTGGTTTTATCCCCCTTTTTCCCGGGAGGCACTTACGCATAGTTGTGTTACCCTACACTGTGTGTGGTGCGTTCTGGAGACGAGGGGGACTGGTCATCCATCCATCGTTCCTGCTGACATCTTTCAGAGGTTAGTGGTAATTTCCATTGACGTCGTGACACACAGTTGCCCGTAGTCATGGACAACCCCAAATCCATACTGACTGTCAGTCAATATGATTACTCGTATTTCTTTTCCTAGTTCACATGCTCGAATCAAAGCAATCGATTCTGCTATTTGAGCAGAACGAATCCCCTTCAGACAAGATGCTTCCAGGACATCTGCCACTGTACACACAGCATTTGCAGCACTGAAAGCACCCTCCTCTGTTCTCAGGCATGAACCATCAACAAACATCACATAGTCAGATTCAGGCAATGGTTCATCTCTGATGTTGGGTCTTGGTTTGGTACAATATTCAAGAAGATCTAAACATTTGTGATCAACTTAATTTCTTACTTCAGCTTCCATAGCATCAGGCAATAATGTAGATGGATTTATATTCATACAACGCGAGATTGTCACATTGTCTGCACCTAGAATTGTTTTCTCGTATTTAGTCATTCTGTTATTTGTAAGGTACTGTGTTTTTGTTTTAGTGAGGAGAATCTCCACAGAATGAGGTGCATATACCCTCACAGGAAATCCCATCACTGTTCCTTCACTTTGTTCCAAACTCACACTTGTAGCTGCTACTGCTTTTAAACAACCTGGCAAAGCTTTTGCAACTGGATCCAAACCATTTGCGAAATATGCAATTGGCTTCCTCAGTTTTCCATGTCTCTGTATTAATACTGACAATGCACATCCTTCTCGTTCCCTGCAATATAGCTCAAACTCTTTTTCATAGTGAGGCATCCCTAAAGCTGGAGCTTCACATAAGCTTGTTTTTAGCTGTTCGAATGTTTCCATTTCAGTTTTATTTAGTACAATGGGGTTTCTGATGTCTGTTTTGGTTAGTCTCTGCAAGCGTTTTGCTATTAGTGAAAATCCACTAATCCACTGTCTACAGTAACCCACCATTCCTAAAAACATTCTAACTTGTCTTTGTGTTTTCGGTGGTTGCATTCCTTGTATCATTTTGAGTCTTTCTGCTGTGACTTGTTTAGTTACTTTAGCAATCTTATGACCTAAGTATTGCATTTCTTTCTGACAAAATTGTAATTTCGATGGAGACACTTCATGTCCCTCTTCTGCCAAATGGTTCAACAATGCAGTAGTGTCTGATGCACATTCATCCTTTGTCTTTGATGCCACTAACAGGTCATCAATGTATTGAGCTAATACAGATTCTCCAGGCATGTTCAAACTCTCTAATGATTTCTTTAGCAATTGATTAAAAATGGATGGACTCTCAGTATACCCCTGAGGAATTCGGCACCATGCCAAAATGCGATCTCCGAACCTGAACGCAAATATTGGCTGGCTTTCTGGGTGCAATGGAACAATAAAGAATGCGTTACATAAGTCAATTACGGTATACCATTCTGCATCATGTGGAATTAGATATAGAATCACTGCTGGATTTGGTACAATTGGACAACATGGGACAACAATCTTATTACCCTTCCTAAGGTCCTGTACAATCCTAAATGTTCTGTTGGGCTTGTTTAATCCCATTATCGGTGAATTACAAGGACTACTTTATATTTCTCTTAAAATGCCTTGTTCAATCATCTTGTTTATCACTGGTGTTTTTCCTTCAATTACTTCTGCTGTCATTTTATATTGGGGAATGTTTGGGTAACTTACTCCTTCCTTTACAGAAACCTTCACAGGATCTACATCTTTCATCAATCCAATATCTTCTCCTGTAAAATCCCACACTTGCTCTTTTACTGTTTCTTTCAATTCTGTAGGTACCTTTTCTCGATCAAACACAGGAAACAATTCATTATTTTCTGATTCTATCATTGCCATGGTCATTTTATACAAACTATCTTCATCTGGGGTTTGGAGCTCTATGCCATCTGGTGAACAATATATAGCACAGTTCATCTTACATAGAATGTCTCTGCCTAACAGGTTAACGGGACTACTATCACACACCACAAATCGGTGCATATCTTGGAAATTTCCGATTTCTACTTCAACTGGTTTCGTTAAGGAGGTTTGAATTTGTTTAATAACTACACCTACAACTTGGATTTTCTATCCCGAGAGAGGAAGATTTTGAACTTCCACTGATCTAACAGTAGAACGGGTAGCACCAGTGTCCACTAGGAAAGTTACTTTTACATCATTCACCTTTTCATTCACAAACGGACCAGACTGATCTACCTAAAGAGTTTCTCCAAGCACACACTCTTCTTCCTCTCTCAGGCACCGTCAGAAACTATCATACGATTCACTCCCGCCATATTCTTGTAACCAATACTGAGGACTCACATTCACTCTGGGCGATCAGTTTACCTGTTCGCCTCAGCTGAATCCTGTCTCTGCAGTGTATGTCTGCAGATTCACACTGTGTGGTAGTGGTGGTTGTGGCACCTGACCTTGCTGAGTAACTACCTGCTGCTGTTGCAGTGGTTGTTGAATTACCTCATTCTGCACCTGCGGATTCAATTATGTATTTTCGGGATTAACTCTTGGTGGACACTTACACTCTGTCCTCCAAAGCCCTATCCTGCCGCAATTATCACAAGGATAATTTTTCTTAAGCTCTTCTATGTTCCCTACTAATTTAGATTTATTGAAATTTCCCTTCATTTTTCCTTGACTCACGTCTGCACTTTTATTTTCCAATTGTGCCACTTGATGTTCGGCTACCTTCACTTGCGCCCACATGGCTTTCTCTTTGAGCTTTCTCTGTTTAACTTCCATTTCATCACAGAAGTATTTTGCATGTCTCAATACCTCATCTATGGAGCATGACTGCCATCCCAGCCATTCCATCAAATTATGCTTAATCATGTCTCCTATTTCTGGTCTTAATCCAAACACAAATCGATATACAAAATGACTCATATCCTTTTCATTTAGTTCCTCATATCCACTATATTGTTTAAAAACTAAGGGCTCCATTAGGATGACGGGCGGACTTTGCCCGCCCGTCATCCCAGCGTAAATGGGGACCGCCGGCCATAAGGGCGGGGGTCCCGGGGGTGCCATTAGGATGTGCCCGCCACAGTGGCGGGCACATCCTGTATTTTCAGCATTGTGGCGGGCGGTTCTCTCTGCACCGGCTGCCACAATGCTGCAAATGCCCTTTAACATTGTCATGTGCAAAGCAGCAGGCACCGCGCGGTGCCTGCCGTTTTGCAAATGACAATGAAGGGGGTACCACAGGTACCCCCCACGTGCACCCCCCACCTGTACTTCACTCTGGGGGACCGCAGGGGGCCCCCAGAGCGAAGACCGCATCCCTTTCCGTGGCGGCATCACCGCCGCGGAAAGGCACTGCACACCAACCATCATAATATGTCTGGCGGTGTCTATTAGACACCGCCACCATATTATTCCTTTTCCGCCCCGGCCGCATTGTAATGTGGCGGGGGGAAAAGGGTGGCGGGCGGGCATTTCTGTCGGGCGGATCGCCACCGCCACCATGGCGGTGGCGATCCGCCCAACATCCTAATGGAGCCCTAACAGTCTCTCATAAAATGCATGTACAAATTCTTTCGATTCTTGCAAAGTCCTGTCAATTTGTACCCAATCTGTCTCTTTTGGTGGAATTTTATTTTTCAAGAATACTATTACTTGTACATATTTTCTCATCACTTCAGGCGATGGAGCACCTGTCACTTTATCTCGAGGATATTCAGTTTTCGGCAAGTTCACTGTTATTTTGCACTCAGACCATAAATCCGCTGGTACTACTATGTCAAATAATCCAACTAGATCTTCCCATAATACCTTTGTAACCTTTACGAATCTATCCACCTGTCGATACCATTCTACTGGTTTTTCTGTCAATCTGGGGAAATCATTAGTAAATGATAATATGTCCTGTCTAATCCAAGGAAAATGTACATATCCTCCTCCCGGTATTTCTCTCATAGGGAATTCATTTACTACTGTCTCTTTTTTTCTCACCGAGAATGCTAATGTAGATTTATCACTAGCTTCTTCTATTTTCTTTGCCCATTTTGCTTTCCATTTATTCACATCTCCCCATCTTCCTAATAAAATAATTAGCTCTTTTATTTGGGTTAATCTTCCTGCAGTATTCATATTTTACATGTCCTTCTCTGTAAAGTCTACTCTGTAAGGTTTCTGTAATGTTTTATTCTTTGTGAAATCTACATCTAATTGACTTGCTAATCCTTCCAATTGATCATGTATAGATTTCGCTTTCCAGGTAATACTTTTACACATGAACATTAATTCATCGTCTTGATCTGATTTTAGTCTATCTGTTCCAATAATGAATTCTTCCATGTCAACTTTTAGTCTAGCCACATCTAATACTTTAGGTTCATGTTCTTTTACTTTTAGAGTTTTAAGCCAATCACTTAATTCTTGTTCAGATGGTCCTACTGGGGTTTGTATTAAATCTATTTTCTCTACATTTCTTTCGGGAGTCGCAGAATCAGATTCTGCTCCGGTTGGAAACTTATATGGTAAACTCAGATTAAAAGTGAAATCAGGCGGTGTTATGTTACTTGTTCAACTAATTTCAGACAAATCTGGATACATTTTTGCTTTTACTTTCTGTAAACTTTGGTTTAGAGGAATAGTCAAGGTTGGTTCTTTTATTTTCTGGTTTTCACACACTGAATTACAGGACCTATCGTTACTGGAACTGTTACAGCTTCTATATTTTTAGTAGGTTCCTGTATCTTTTCAGTTAATTCATTTGTAGAACTTATATATTCAGAAGTACTTGGGTGTTCTTCAATTTTTCTGTCTACTCTTGCTACACTCCTTTTAATCTCATAATTTTGCTTATGAGTACCGGTAATTCTGGTTTCTATCACTGGGGTGTTTGAATCATATCTCATTTCTACTCTTTCCAGAAGGTCTCTAAAATTTGAAAATTGTTTTGGGGTTTCTGCAAATCTATCCTGTATCGGTGGAGCATTTGGTGTGGTCCATATAGAACCTGGTTGATATGGTGGTGGTTTCCTATTCAATATCTCCTCCAACACAGTATCTTCTGATTCACTTTCTCCATAATTTTTCTTTTTCTCTGTTTCCACATTTTATACAACTGAACAGATTAGTAACTACATAAAACAACTCCATTTGTCTGTTTTGCTAAACATAAGTGATAGATTTCTCAATCGCACAAGTATTCTGTATATCCAGTAGACAGCGCTTACCTCTTCTCTACCACAGAATTTTAAACTCGCTGATAAGGTAGCACATCCCTCTTCCTTACCCTTCTCTCAAGCTCAGGTTAAGCTCTATTATTTTCTCAGCAGTAAGTTTTAAATCAGGATACACAATGATCCTTGAAAGCTAAGATTTTATAGACTGTCCTCGCTATGCATTTATCCTTTCACAAATAAAGTCCCTAAACGTATGATGTACGACGACACCACTGTGATATACGATGATACCACTACTTTTTGAAACAGGCTATGCGATGTGCAACTTCACTTGCCACACTTCCTCTGCCTGCAGACAAAGTAACTAGCTTCCCACACTTTCTGGAAGCCTTTTCAGGACTACATATAACATAATACGAACTCAACAGATCTTAGTCATAATTCTGTACATCAAATCCTTTATACATCACTTTATACATTTTCCTAGCTAATTCTATAGCAACCAATGCTCTGCTACCAAGCTAATTACTGATCCAGCGCTACTCCGGAAATAATTTCTAAAACCTCATCACTTTTCCCCCAAGTATTAAATCATATATTTACATGTATGTTTCATCAGTTGGCCCATAACACTGCAAGTCACTCGTACACACTTTCTTTCTACTTCATGGATTGGTGTGAATCAAAGGAGAGCTGCTGGATCATAGCGGAGTGTCTAAAATAAGCTAAATATTTATAATATGTACATGTGCAGTTTAAATTGTTTTACCGTGGTTTTATCAAAGAGACAATTTATTCATACACACCACCATTTAATGGTCTATCGATCTGCTAGTAAAAATTAGGCTAAGGATGAACAAGACCAGCTTAATTCTTCATTTATCTAATCTTTATTTAAAGGAAATCTTCTAGCATGACCTTTATTTATTCACTTATAAATTTGTTTAGTGCATATAGATTTAAAGAGAGAAAAATAATTTTAACTCATACATTTATATTTCATTCAATTCAAAGCTCAGAAAATAAGCACATTATTATTAGGATATAGGACATGAATATTAGCAAAAGACATAATAGTTCCCAAAGTTCACCTCCTATTCTCTCTAGCTATTAACCTCATCTAAAGACTCCGTATTCATTCCAGCAAAGTTAAAGTTCAGAGAAATTTCAAAGTTCTTACGCCTCAGGAAAACTCAGCATTCCGACAGCATGTCAGGATACACAGATGGAAATGGAAGAAGAGAGTTTTTTCTTAAATCCAGACATACTCTTTTATATCCTTTTTCTCTAGCTAATCTATCTAAATTCCAAAACATTTGGGGTCTTCTATAGTTTTGATTGGTCAGTCCAAGGGGTGGATGAGCATAACCTCATCATCTTATTGTTTAACTTCTGCTAAATCAGTGCAATGAATTTCATCATTGTTCTTATAATCTCTATTTCGTCCATGTCCTTTAAATGGTAATATTCCGTTCCTTTCTCACGGTTCTCTCACGGTTCTCTTTCTGAATGTTCATTTTGTTGACTGGCAGTCAGATTTTCAGGCACACTGTCCTTGAACCATTCCACGCGGACACAAGCAGCTCATTCGCGACTTGCAGCTTTTCTACCATGCACATGCGTATTGCATCTCAATCTCGGAGATTATGGAAACGTCCATCTTATCTCTGGCCTCATAGGCCAGAACAGGAACTATTATACAAACAAACACAATTTAACGTTAATTGTTGAATTATAACCCTTCTGTTTACCCTTCCCCTTACTAAGGTATCCCTGTTAGTTATTACCTAGCAAATAAGCTACATATATGCGCATTATACTCACCTGTCTTCATGTTTTTGCCACAAATACATACACAGAAAGCATATTCATGCCACTTTTGGTTAGTTTAAAGCTTCTGCCTTAGTTTTGAATGAGAAAACATCACTTTGTTAGTCGATTATGGTTGCAAAATAAGCAAATTAGTTTCCCATGTGTACTTGTGTGTGTGCATTCTATTCTACATTGATTTGTTTTCAAAACCACACGATTAATTCATGTTACTGTTATGAGAAAGTGACTTTACAAGGGGTATACAAAATGTTGTTTTTCCACCTCGCTCCATCATAATCAGCTAGCTCCTTCTGATTGAGTACCACTTTAATTATTTTATTTTTTGCAGCTTTACATTGCCGGACCTAGACCCATCGCCCAGACGGGGGCCAAGTGAGAATTATTTATGGGGTATATGTCACTGGAGCCAATGGTAGAAATGGGTGGAGCCAATGGAGGATGTGGGTGGGGCCAGGAAAGAGGGTAGTGGCCTCCTAAGAAAACATTTGAGCACCTGCACTTCTTATTTTACAAATTAAGCACTGCAGAAGCAATCGCTACTTGGAAAGGTCTCCCTAAACACTCTTCTTCCAGGGGGCAATTCCTAACGGTTTCTTATACCCAGTTAGCGATTCGGAAACATTACCGAATCGAATCGCTGATTGGGGTTAGTACATTCGAAAAAAACGATTTCCTTTTTTTGTTTTTGTGAAACCTGCGATTTACCGAATGGCAGGGTTTGCAACCTGAAAATGATTATTATTATTATTAAATGAAATTTGTAAAGCGCACTGACACCATGGGTTTCCTGGCGCTATAGAACAGAGGTGAAACACAGGCTGGAGGTTGCAGGGTTAGCAAGGTGGGGGAAAGAGGAAGGTTTTGAGCTGCTTCCTGAAATGAAGGAGGGAGCTGCTTGATTTGATGATCAGGGGAAGAGAATTCCAAAACTTCGGGGCCAAGAGGGCAAACCTTCGCCCGCCGAATTTGGTATTTCTGGTTTTGGGTACAACAAGCGAGTGAAGATGAGCAGAGAGTAAGTTGCGATTTGGGCGGTAGGGATTAATGAGTGAGGTCAGGAAGGCGGGGCTGGTGCAGTGGAGAGCTTTAAACGTGAGGCAGCCCAGCTTGAAGGCCACCCTCTGTTGTATAGGCAGCCAGTGCAGTTTGTACAGCAGGGGTTTGGCCGATTGCCATTTGGTAGATTTGAAAATGAGGCGAACTGCCTGGTTCTGGACTACCTGAAGGCGGTGGAGGAGTGATTTAGGAAGTCCGTGATAGAGAGAGTTGGAAAAGTCCAATCGGGAGAGCACAAGGGAAATGATTACTTGGATCAGAGCAGTTGGGGGAAGTAAGTGGCTGACTTTCCGAATCTTTCGGAGTTGGAAAGAGCAGGATGATATCACGGGGCTGACTTGAGTTCGGAGTGAGAGTTCGGCGTTGATGGTCACGCCGAGGATCTTTACAGAATTCGCAGGGGTCGGTGGGAGGCCCCGTACAGTGGGCCAGAACTGGGTACCCCAAAAGGAGGGGCTGGAACCCGGGAGGAGGAGCTCGGTTTTCCCAGGGTTCAATTTCAGTTGGTTAGAGTTCATCCAATCCTGGATGTGGAGCATAGCCGAGTGAAAATTTTCTACCGCATTCGGGGAGTTGAGTGGAAAAATGATCTGCAGATCATCAGCATAGTTATAAACTGTGATGTCCCAGTTACGGAGTGAGTGGAGTAGGGGCCGGAGGTAAAGGTTGAACAGTATAGGTGACAGGGAGGAGCCCTTGGGAACTCCGCATGTCGTGGGGGTTTTGGGTGCTGTGTAGGGGCCCAGCCAGACGGCTTGAGTTCTACCAGACAAGAAAGACTGAACCCAGCTGAGGGCGGAGCCCTGGATACCAGCCTGTTCAACACGGTGAAGCAAGATGTTGTGGTCAACCGTGTCGAATGCAGCCGATAGATCCAGGAGTACGAGGGCCTGGGGGGACCCCGAGTCGGCGTTCCTCCTCAGCGTGTCGAGAACAGCTAGGATGACAGCCTCAGTGGAGAAGGAAGGCCTGAAGCCTGCCTGGTTAGGCTCCAGGTGGCATGAGGTCTCGATAAAGTTGGAGAGGCATCGAGTGGCATGCGCTTCGAGTAATTTGGAGAGATAGGGCAGAAGCGATATGGGGCGGTAGTTGGACAGTTCAGCTGGGTCCACGGCAGGTTTCTTCAGTAGCGGGACTAGGATGGCCTCTTTGAAAGTGCTGGGGACAATACCTGTGCTGAGCGAGCCGTTCAGAAGAGGTAAGATGCATTCGGGTAGAGAGTGACAAACGCTCCGTAAGACAGGGGGAGGGCAGCCATCATTCGGGGAGCCCGATTCTATCCGGGATGCGAGCTGTGCCAAGGAGGCAGGGTTGAGGGAGGGGAAATCGGTGAAGACGGATAGGTTATTGAGGGGAGTATCGGGAGTGGTGGTCTGAGGGGAGGTGGGGATCGAAGCTTTGATTTTATTCATTTTTTCGATGAAAAAAAGGTTGAGAGCGCACAAGTTTCTTGGGTGGGGGTTTGACCTGGAAGAGTTCTGTCATCGGAGGTAAGTTCGTTCATAGTTTTAAAAACTTCTTTAGATTTGTTGTCCGAATATGAGATTCAGTTAGAGAAGTGGGCTCATTTAGCTGAGGTGATTGCGATTTTGTAGTCTCTGCGGGCTGAGGTGTATTGCAATCTATCTGATTCGGAGTAGTTGCGTCTCCATGTCCTTTCCAGCTGACGTACCTTCAGTTTGAATTTTTTGAGGTCGTCAGTAAACCATCTATGGGAGTTGTGGTGTCTGGTCAGGGGGAATTTGATTAAGGGGGTAAATTGGTCACTGGCTGACTTCAGCCAGGTGCCTATGTCACTTTCTAGCTTGTCGATGTTGGTACACAGATTGAGGGCAGGCTGGGTATCGGAAAGGGTCGTAAGAAATCCTTGGGAGTCGTAGGAACTCCATTTGCGAGAGAGGCCACCAGCCATCACTGGGGCGGAAATTCTGCCACTGACCGTGAGGGTGGTATCTATTAAGTGGTGGTCTGACCAGGTGCAGGGGGAGACGGATGGGGCTGGTGAGAGCCTCAAAGACCTCAAAGGCATGGGGCCCGGCGTTGGCGTCGTTGAACCAGTAGTTGAGGTCGCCGAAGAGGGGGCCACTGGGGTTTGAGGTGAGAAGGTTGATCTGCTGTTCGGTCAGGGTGGCCGCGAAAGAGGGCATAGGTTGGGGGGGTCGGTAGAGGAGGAGGAGTGCTAAGGCCCCTATATCCGTTTTTAGGCTGAAGATAAGATTATCTACTCCCGAGAGGGGGAGGGAAGAAGTGGAGATGAAATTAAGGTGTTTGGATATTATGGCAGCTACTCCACCCCCAGAGCGATTACCTGGCCGGTCGGCACGGAGGATGTAATAGTCTGGAGGGAGGGCCTCCAGGATGTCAGGGAGAGAATCTGCAGTCAACCAGGTTTCGGTGAGCAGGAGTACGTCCGGCTTCTCGGTAGATAGAAGGATAAAGATGTCGGCATGATGTTTGACCAGAGAGCGGGTGTTCAGATACAGTGCCCGGATGGTAGTATCGCTCTCTGCCGGTTTGGCGGGTGGCGTGCTCCGACTGGTGGGGCGCCGATCGGACGCGATGATGCCGGTAGTGGTAATGCGTCTGATGGTGGAAGGAGAAGGTGTGAGGTTGGGGAGTTGTAGATCCCTGAGGGAGTCAGCCGAGTATGAGATAGGGTAGACGGCTTGGCTGGCCCCTGGGCCCAGCCTGGCGCGGACGGGCGCAGACGGGCTTGCCTTTTACGTGCTTTCGGCGCGCAGGTGGCGTGCCTGTTGCGCACGTCCGCTGTGCGTCCGGGGATGACACATTGTTTAAATATGAGAGAAGGGGGCGTGGCCTCAGGGCCGTGGGCATGGCCTTGGGCTGATGAAGGAGAATGGCGGCGGAAATCTTAGTGCCGTGGCAGCGTTTAGATCGGCTGCGCAGCGATTTTTGAAGTGAATTAGGGCGGGAGTGTGCCCTTGAAGGAGTGAAGATCAGGTAAAAACAATTTTTAAGTACACAGCAAATATTTAAAATACGAGCGTGCTCCCGGCTTCCGCCTCAGGAATGTAGAACCTCTTACTGCGAGCTAGAGCGACAATGATGTTGTGCACCTGGCCC